>NW_025215378.1:32595-37129 GCF_004010195.1 Chiloscyllium plagiosum
TTGTAAGAGTAATAAAAAGATGGGGTACTGGGCTAACTGTCGGATACTTGGTAGTGTGGATGAGCAGAGGGATCTTGGTGTCCATGTACACAGATCTTTGAAAGTTGCCACCCAGGTAAATAGTGCGGTGAAGAAGGCATATGGCGTACTGGCTTTTATTGGTAGAGGAATTGAGTTCCGGAGTACTGTGGTCATGTTGCAGTTGTATAAGACTCTGGTGCGGCCGGATCTGGAGTATTGTGTGCAGTTTTGGTCGCCATATTATAGGAAGGATGTGGAGGCACTGGAATGGGTGCAGAGGAGGTTTACCAGGATGTTGTCTGGTATGGTAGGAAGATCGTATGAGGAAAGGCTGAGGCACTTGGGGTTGTTTTCATTGGAGAAAAGAAGGTTTGGGGTGACTTGATAAGGTGTACAAGATGATTAGGGGTTTAGATAGGGTTGACCATGAGAACCTTTTTCCATGTATGGAGTCAGCTATTACAAGGGGGCATAGCTTTAAATTAAGGGGTGGTAGGTATAGGACAGATGTTAGGGGTAGATTCTTTACTCAGCGAGTCGTGAGTTCATGGAATGCCCTGCCAATAGCAGTGGTGGACTCTCCCTCTTTATGGGCATTTAAATGGGCATTGGATAGGCATATGGAGGATAGTGGGCTAGTGTAGGTTAGGTGGGGGCTTGGATCGGCGCAACATCGAGGGCCAAAGGGCCTGTACTGCGCTGTATTTTTCTATGTTCTATGTTCTATGTACAGAAAGGAAACAGACCCATTTGTCCAACCCGTCCAGGCTGACCAGATCTCCCAACCTAACCTATTCCCATTTGCCAGCACTTGGCCCATATCACTCTAAACCATGCATTCTAAAAACAAAACTTCCTTCTCCTATTTCGTGCACCCATGGTCTTCTCTCTGTGCTCTATCCATCTCCCAATGGGAACAGTCCCTCCCTCTCAACTCGCTGGGATTTTCAACACCGAGATAAGATCTCGGACCAGGAATGAGCCAATCAGCCCCTCAATACTGGCTCGAAATTGAATGAGATCATGACTGACCCAACACAAGCTGGAGCCCCACTTTGGGCCAATCACGGTGTAGCCAACTGAAATCGATCACGTTTCAAAAGCCTTTGTCCTCTTGAAATATTTTCAATGATCCAGCCTCCACAACACATTCAGCCAGCACACCTCTGCTCACACACACATAAACATTGGGGCACTGCTGGGCCAGAGCCCAAGTTACAATGCTCATCCTCATGCTCAGATCCACACCTTGTATCTGCTTATCTCAGTCTCTTCCTTCAGCTCCACAGTTTTGCAAGTTTTCTATGTTCCTCCAAATCCAACCTCATCCACATTCTGAATGGCTCAACCTTTTGACAACTCCGAAAAAGTGAGCACTGCAGATGCAGGAGATCAGAGTCGGGAGTGTGGTGCTGGAAAAGCACAGCAGGTCAGGCAGCATCTGAGGAGCAGGAGGATCGACAATTCGGCAAAAGCCCTTCATCAGGCATGAGCGCTTCCTAATGAGGGGTTTTTGCCTGAAACATCAATTTTCCTGCTCCTCAGACGCTGCCTGACCTGCTGTGCTTTTCCAGCACCATACTCCAGACTCTGATCTCCAGCATCTGCAGTCCCCACTTTCTCCTCGATCACAAATCAGCCATGATCTCATTGAATAGTGGGACAGGCTTGAGGGACTGAATGATCTTCTCCCTTTTCCTAGTTAGAAAAAATAAAACACTGCAAGGTAGACAGACAGGAGGCTGGAAGAACACAGCAAGGCAGGCAGTATCAGGAGGGAGAGGGACACAGCAAGGCAGGCAGCATCAGGAGGGAAAGGGACACAGCAGGGCAGGCAGTATCAGGAGGGAGAGGGACACAGGAAGGCAGGCAGGATCAGGAGGGAGTGGAACACAGCAAGGCAGGCAGTATCAGGAGGGAGAGGGACACAGCAAGGCAGGCAGCATCAGGAGGGAAAGGGACACAGCAGGGCAGGCAGTATCAGGAGGGAGAGGGACACAGCAAGGCAGGCAGCATCAGGAGGGAGAGGGACACAGCAAGGCAGGCAGCATCAGGAGGGAGAGGACACAGCAAGCCAGGCAGCATCAGGAAGGCAGGCAGTATCAGGAGGGAGAGGGACACAGCAAGGCAGGCAGTATCAGGAGGGAGAGGGACACAGCAAGGCAGGCAGTATCAGGAGGGAGAGGGACACAGCAAGGCAGGCAGTATCAGGAGGGAGAGGGACACAGCAAGGCAGGCAGTATCAGGAGGGAGAGGGACACAGCAAGGCAGGCAGTATCAGGAGGGAGAGGGACACAGCAAGGCAGGCAGTATCAGGAGGGAGAGGGACACAGCAAGGCAGGCAGTATCAGGAGGGAGAGGGACACAGCAAGGCAGGCAGTATCAGGAGGGAGAGGGACACAGCAAGGCAGGCAGTATCAGGAGGGAGAGGGACACAGCAAGGCAGGCAGTATCAGGAGGGAGAGGGACACAGCAAGGCAGGCAGTATCAGGAGGGAGAGGGACACAGCAAGGCAGGCAGTATCAGGAGGGAGAGGGACACAGCAAGGCAGGCAGTATCAGGAGGGAGAGGGACACAGCAAGGCAGGCAGTATCAGGAGGGAGAGGGACACAGCAAGGCAGGCAGTATCTGGAGGGAGAGGGACACAGCAAGGCAGGCAGTATCTGGAGGGAGAGGGACACAGCAAGGCAGGCAGTATCTGGAGGGAGAGGGACACAGCAAGGCAGGCAGTATCTGGAGGGAGAGGGACACAGCAAGGCAGGCAGTATCAGGACAGAGAGGGACACAGCAAGGCAGGCAGTATCTGGAGGGAGAGGGACACAGCAAGGCAGGCAGTATCTGGAGGGAGAGGGACACAGCAAGGCAGGCAGCATCAGGAGGGAGAGGGACACAGCAAGGCAGGCGGCATCAGGAGATATTCTTCCATCCTGTCTACCCTTTGCCCCGGCTCCCATGATCTTTGTCAGTGCGTTGCTGACACCTTTAAAATTAAAAATCACACAACACCAGGGTATAGTCCAACTAGCTTTTAGAGCGCTGCTCCTTCATCAGCTTGTTGTGGAGAATAAGATTATAAGACACAGAATTTGTGGCAAAAGTTTGCAGTGTGATGTAACTGAAATTATATGTTGAAAAAGACCTGGTTTGTTTGTTAAGCGTCTCATGTTTTCGAATGACCATGTTAGCAAATAAAGCTGTTGGACTATGGTGTTGTATGATTTTTAACTTTATACACCCCAGTCCAACACCAGCGTCTCCAAATGGCTGATACCTGTGTGTTGCGGGGCGGGTGGGGAGGTGAGGGGGGAGACGGGGGGAATGAGTGAAGTGTAATTGGTGTGAGTAAGCTGAAGTAGACGCCTCATCTCTTGCGAGAGCCCCGCTGTGAGGCTGTGAGAGTGTGTGCTTTAATGTTGACTGTCACCTCCCCTGAACACAGGGGGCTGTGCCAGCTCTGATTTGCATGTCTGCTCCCCTCCCGCTGACTGTGAGAAGCCCGCGATCCTGGGCGTTTGCCAGGGCTCTTTGTACAAAGCACCATTCACCTTGGAATTTGCCTGCAGCCTTGAATTCAGAAGGGGGTCGTCGCTCATCTTGCGAAGCAAAGAGCAGGAGGCCGCTGTTCTGCTGACGCCCAGTAGGTGCCACTGTGGGCGCACATTTGGGAGCGAGCTCTCGGCTCCACAACTGGGACATTGGCCAAGAAAGGCTCATTGATGGAATTGACACAAGCTCCCAACACTTTGAGGTCATGTTCAAATATTTGTGGATCCTTCCTAATTCAATTACGAGGGAGTGTTGCTATGACGACAGGAGTATTTTCATGGTGGATTAAAGGCCTTGCATTTACACAGTACAGTGGAAGCTCTTCCCAGCCAACAGATGACTGTTTGAAGTGTTAAATGGTGAACTCTGGCTTGCTGGCAAGCTCCCACAAACAGCGGCCTGAAAGGTGTCCAGACAATGAAGAAAAAGTTTGGGGGATGTGGGGGGTTTTGGCTGGATGTATTAGCCATCTGAAATGTGGGGGGGGGGGGGGGGGGGGGGGGGGGGGGATAGGGGTGGAATTAAAATGTTGCATTTAAATAGCGCCTTTCGCGAGCTTGAGATGTCAAGGGTGAAGGGTTGCCTGGACACTGGGGTGGGAGGGGAAGGGACAAGTGTCCTTCCTATCAGTGTCATCTGCTCTTCCCTATCCGTCTGCAAATGGTTTCTCTTTCTATTCCTGAACCTAGGGTCACCCCTGACCCCCGACCCCCCACTATTTCCTGCCAGACCCCTCTCATTGTCCCACCTGCATCTGAACACACAGGCACATCCAGCTCAGTCACACGTCCACCCCACTACATAATTCAGAGATGCTGGTGTTGGACTGGGGTGGACAAAGTTAAAAATCACACAACACCAGGTTATAGTCCAACAGGTTTCATTGGAAGCACACTAGCTTTCGGAGGGTCGCTCCTTCACCTGATGACAACCACCTGATGAAGGAGCGTCGCTCCGAAAGCTAGTG
>NW_025215378.1:37174-46369 GCF_004010195.1 Chiloscyllium plagiosum
TCCCTCCAAACCCTTCCTATTCATATACCCATCCAGATGCCTTTTAAATGTTGCAATTGTACCAGCCTCCACCACTTCCTCTGGCAGCTCATTCCACACACGCACCACCCTCTGTGTGAAAAGGTTGCCCCTCAGGTCACTTTTATATCTTTCCCCTCTCACCCTAAACCTATGCCCTCCTGTTCCGGACTCCCCAACCCCAGGGAAAAGACTTTGTCTATTTATCCTATCCATGCCCCTCATAATATTATAAACCTCTGTAAGGTCACCCCTCAGCCTCCGACACTCCAGGAGAAACAGCTCCAGCCTATTAATTGCTTTCAAATTCTTTCCTGTCCCTCCTTATCTCTATAATCTCCCCCCCTCCACAACCCGCTCAGATCTTTGTGTTCCTCCAATTCTGACTTCCTGACCATGATTGTTTTTAATTGCTCCATCCTGGGCAACCTGAGCTCTTTAGATTGAAATCCCCCCAGCTCCTTTGCTGGGAATCGAACCCCAGAGTCCGGTAATATTAGCCTGTGCCTCTAGATTACTGACCCAGTGATAAGACAGTTTCCCCACATTAGGCAGAGTAAAGGAGAATAGTCCTGTTCTCCCAATAAGGAGAGGGTCAACTGGTGATGGTTTACTCTCAGGCTCACCACACCTCAGGCAAGGGGAGGGTTAAGAAGGAGACACCTTCAGGGTACCATTTTACATCACAAACCAGCTGTCTAGCCAACTGAGCTAACAGGCCTGTTTACAGACTGTCCTCAACTAGCCATGCTGCCAACACCGAGGACAAGGTGGTCACCAGCTGGGTAGCACTTACTGAACAATCCCAATGCACCAACCACTAACAACCACTTACAGATCATCAGCTGAACATTTAACCAGACTCATTATTAGAAATAACAGCTATTCATGGAATCACCGAACCCCACAGTGTGCCAGCAGGCCATTCAGCCCATCGTGCCATGCCTGAAATGTCGATTCTCCTGCTCCTCAGATGCTGCCTGACATGTTGTGCTTTTCCAGCGCCACACTCTCAAATCTGATCTCCAGCCCTCCCTTTCTCCCCATCAAATCTGTGTCAGACGACCCACCCAGACTCAGCCCTTCACCATATCCCTGCATTTCCCACGGGCTAATCCACCTAACCTGCACACCCCTGAACAAGGTGGGCAATTTAGCATGACCAATCCACTCTAACCTGCACATCTTTGGATTATGGGAGGAAACCAGAGCAGGGGGAGGAAACCCACACAGACGCGGGGAGAATGTGCTAACTCCACACAGCCAGACAGTCGCCTGAGGGTGGAATCAAACCCGAGTCTCTGGCGCTGTGAGGCAGGAGAGCTAACCACTGAGCCACTGTGCTGCCCTGGGTCTTGGGAGCTGTGATGAGTGTATCCTAATTACTTACACCAAAGTGGATGGACACCAGGAAGATTAACTGACAATCAATGTTTGTCACACAGTCATTGAGGATATTGACTATGGGAATATTTGGGAAATATTTGGGTAATATTTGGGAACTATTTGGGTAATGATGAAACTGTTTAAATACAAATCCTTGATTTCCAAATTGCCTTTCGGCCTGGTTAATCCCAAACCAACAACTTTCAAAACAGCATACGCTCTGACCTCAAGTATTCTCCAAGCCAACAAACAACATAACCTTGTTTCATCTTCTGTACTTCCTGTATTCCAGTTTGAAAAAAAAATGTGAGAATATTCCCAGAACATGCTGGTTTTTGAAATATAAATCTGTTGAATGGTGTAGAACAGGGAACTATTGCATGATGTATAAAGATATGACAAGCCTTAGATCAATAGCCCCAGGCTGACCAGTTTTTCTGTTCCTTGCTGCCTGCATGCGTTATCAGGATTTCATCCAGGGACGCAGATGTGAAAGAATGTTTTTCTTCTGCTCACTTCCTGTTATTGACTGTTAGAACACTAACTGAGACAGCACTTGGTCTCTTTGTAAGAAGGAAAGAATTAATATTCATCAAGTCTTCGAAATATACAGCACGGAAACAGACCCTTCAGTCCAACCCGTCCATGCCGACCAGTTATCCCAACCCAATCTAGTCCCACCTGCCAGCACCCGGCCCATATCCCTCCAAACCCTTCCTATTCATATACCCATCAGATGCCTTTTAAATGCTGTAACTGTACCAGCCTCCACCACTTCCTCTGGCAGCTCATTCCAAACACGCACCACCCTCTGACAAAACAAATAGATTTAAGACCATAAGAAATAGGAACAGGAGCAGTCCATTTGGCCCCTCAACCCTGCTCCACCATTCAATAGGATCATGGCTGATCCAACATTCCTCACATTCCTTTCCCAGACCACCACCCGCCCCCATCCAGATTCCCACCTGATCAAGAATCTCTTCCTATGTAGTGACTCGGATCCAGAGAAATCAGACTGATTGGTCACCAGGGTCATGCTCATCAAAATTCTATCGACAAATACTGCCCACAAGGACTTGCATTTCCGTAGCACCTTTTATGAGCGCAGGATATCACAAAGTGCTTTGCAGCCAATGAAGTGGCATGGTCACGGTTATAAGGCAGGAAATGCAGCAACCAGTCAAAGAAAGAAGGATACTAAAGAAGGATTACACCCGAACCGATGACTTCTCCTCCTCCTGATACTGCCTGCCTTGCTGTGTCCCTCTCTCTCCTGATGCTGCCTGCCTTGCTGTGTCCATCTCCCTCCTGATGCTGCCTGCCTTGCTGTGTCCCTCTCCCTCCTGATACTGCCTGCCTTGCTGTGTCCCTCTCCCTCCTAATGCTGCTTGCTTGTTTAAATCTTATCTGAAGGGCAGTGTTTCACAGTATTAGCCTGGAATTGTCCTCAGGTCTGTGGAATGTGGGACTCTTACCCACAACCTTGTGACTCAGGGGATAAGATGTCTGCCCACTGAGTCATGACTAATGCAGCGAACATTTATTCTTGAGTCGTAAACGTATCACAGAAACGATTACAATCATCGTTACACTGGCAGACTTTTAATTCTGAAGGTCAGGGGTTCAGTCCCCACTTGAGGGATCTGAGTACATAACCCACATGATCATTTCATTGAGATGTTAAACCCATGCTGCATCTGTTTAGGCAAAAAGTTATTACTTGGAGGAGGGTGACTCACAATTTGAGTTTTAATCACTCCACACTCGACAACTGTCTGGTCGTTTGTCCAATAGCAGTGTGTGGGATCTTGCTCTGTACATGCTAACTCCAACAAAATTCACAGAACTTTGACCATTTGCTGCGGGAGTTTCTCAGAGACAGAAAATCTCAAAATGATCTCGCATTTTTTTCTCTTTCCATTGTGCCTTCCTTCCCAGTGAGGCAGGAACAGGAAAAGGCCATTCAGCCCCTTGTCCAGGCCTTGTTGCATTTAAACAAGGAGTGCTTCAGGCCCTGAGGAATTGTGGATGGCGCTGATCATTTCGTCAGCAAACATTCCCTCTTCTGGCCTTATCATCGATCGCTGATTTCTTAAATCCATTGACCCATATTTCCTCAATATTCCTTAATACCTTTACCCAATACAACCCCACATTCCTGATGAAGGGCTTATGCCTGAAACGTCCATTGTCCTGCTCCTCGGATGCTGCCTGACCGGCTGTGCTTTTCCAGCACCACACTTTTCTACTCTGACTCTCCAGCACCTGCAGGCCTCACTTTCTCCAGGATCTGAACTCCAACAAACTCAGCTTTTTTAAAACTAATTCAGGGGATGTGGGTGTCGCTGGCTGGGTGTTGCACGTCCCTAGTTTTCCTGGATTAAGTGATGGTGAGGTGCCTCTTTGAACCGCTGCAGTCCATGTGGTCTGTGCACACCCACAGTGTTGTTAAAAATTCCAATATTCTGACCCAGTGACTGTGAAGGAGTGGCAATATATTTCCAAATCAGGATGGTGAGTGGCTTGGAGGGGAACTTGCAGGGGGTGGTGTTCCCATGTATCGGCTGCCCCCATAGAACATAGAAAAGTACAGCACAGAACAGGCCCTTTGGCCCACGATGTTGTGCCGAGATTTAATCCTCATGTAAAATAAAATAACCTAACCCTACGCACCCCTCAACTCACTGCTCTCCATGTGCATGTCCAGCAGTTGCTTAAATCTCCCCAATGACTCTGCTTCCAGCACCACAGCCAGCAACGCATTCCATACATTCACAACTCTCTGCATAAAGAACCTACCTCTGATATCAGCCTCCTTTATACCTTCCTCCTAATATCTTCAAACTATGACTTCTCGTACCAGTCAATCCTGCCCTGGGGAAAGGTCTCTGTCTATTGACTCTATCTATTCCTCTCATTATTTTGTACACCTCGATCAGGTCTCCTCTCTTCCTCCTTCTCTCCAGAGAGCAAAGTCTGAGCTTAGTCAACCTCTCTTCATAAGGCAAGTCCTCCAGTCCAGGCAGTATCCTGGTAAACCTTCTTTGCACCCTCTCCAAAGCCTCTGTATCTTTCTTATAGTAGGGCGACCAGAACTGGACACAATATTCAAAGCGTGGCCTCACCAGGAACTTGGTCGTGGGTTTGGAAAGTACTCTCAAAGGAACTTTGGTTAATTTCTGCCATGAATCTTGTCGATGGTATACCCACGGCTGCCACTGAGCATTGGTGGTGGAGGGAGTGGATGTTCGTGGATGTGATAGCAATCAAGCGGCTGCTTTTTCCTGGATGGTGTCGAGGTGTACAAAGTAATGAGAGGAATAGATAGAGCCATTAACCAGAGACTTTTGCCCAGGGCAGGATTGACTGGTACAAGAAGTCATAGTTTGAAGATATTAGGAGGAAGGTATAAAGGAGGCTGATATCAGAGGTAGGTTCTTTACGCAGAGTGTTGTTGGAGCTGCCCCCATCCTGGCAAGTGGGGAGTATTCCATCCCACTCCTGACTTGTGCCTTGTTGATGGTGGGCAGGATCTGGGGAGTCAGGAGGTGAGTCTGCAGAATTCTCAGCCTTTGATCTGCTCTTGCAGCCGCTGTGTTTATGTGGTAATTCAGTTCCGTTTCCAGTCAATGCAAGATGCTGGAGTGGAGGACTCAGTGATGGGAGCACCATTAAATGTCAAAGGGTGGTGGTTAGATTGTCTCTTACTGGAGATGGTCAATGCCTGGCATTGTGTCGCACAAATATTACTGGCCATTTTTCAGTTCAAGATTTAATATTGAACAGGCCTTGTTCCAAAACAAGTTTTCTCTCTCTCCACAGATGCTGCTAGGCCTGTGGTGTTCCTCTGACAATTTCTGGCTTGGATGATTTCAGAGCTGCAGCACCTGGAGTTCATTGTTTTACAATATTGTCCAGGTCTCACTGCGTTTAAACAAGGATTCTCTCAGTACCTGAGGAATCGTGGATGGTGCTGAACATGGTGTAATCATTCGCGAACATCTGCCCTCCTGACCTTCTCACCGGTGGAAAGTCATTGATGAAACAGATGGTTATTTAGTCGTCATCATATTGCTATTGTAAATCATCATCATGTTGCGGGATCTCGCTGCTGTAATGTGGCTATTGTGTTTCTTCCATTACAACAGGACTATCTTCAGGAGTGTGGCATGGACTATGAACTGCTTTGAGAATTCTGCTGTTGGCAGAAGTTCCAGGAAATTGTTGCACTTTACAATAGTCCTTCACAAATGCAATCACCTTTCCTTTGATTGACCCGTTGCCCACTTCACGGCTGTTTCTTCAAAGCTCTTTCCCGGTTCTGTGTTGACTGAGCCGAGTCTGTCTTGTTCAACTCTGAGAAACCCGGTGCACTTTTCCATCACAAATTCAATTTGTTTTCTGGATGGTTTTGAAAGTTAATGTAAACCATTATCTGCTTACTTTAATGGCTCAGGAATCAGGGGGCCTGTTGTGGTGTTTGTGTGTAACAGATGCTGTGTTGTTAGCAGAGACGATTAGTAGGAAAAGAAATGTAATTTTCCCCTCATACAAGAGGCCATTTGGCGGACCCTGCTCACAAACATATGGAAAAACTTACCACAGTAAGTAATACATTTTTGGATGAAATTGCAGGAGGAACACAGAGAAAAGACTTGGGTTGCTGACTGTGTGCTTTGTCCTGACATTGACTGGGATTGTTTTTGATGCAGTATTGTAATCAGAGCGCCTACAATAACTCATTAACAACTGGCCTCTTGTCAGCAACATTTCTTGAGAATGCATTGCTTTGATAGTGTGGTTGGAAGTACCTGAGAGAGAGACACTGCATGAAAGAGAAATCTGTACCATATGATGTATCAAGCCCAATACCTCTGACTGTGCTTCACTTTGTACCTCACAATACCACGGCGTTTCAGAATAGGGATGTACAAAACCGATCGGAAGGATGTTGTGAAACTTGAAAGGGTTCAGAAAAGATTTCCCAGGATGTTGCCAGGGTTGGAGGATCTGAGCTACAGGGAGAGGCTGAACAGGCTGGGGCTGTTTTCCCTGGAGATGAATAGGGAGGGTTTGGAGGGATATGGGTCAAGTGCTGGCAAATGGGACTAGATTAGGTTGGGATATCTGGTCGGCATGGATGAGTTGGACCGAAGGGTCTGTTTCCGTGCTGTACATCCCTATGACTCTAAAATAGAGGCAGCAGCAGGCCATTCTGCCCTTCAAGCTGCCATTCAATACAATTATGGCTCACCTTCTGTCTCAATACTATATTCCTGCGTTGTTCCCACAACCGTTAATATTGAAAAATCTCTTTCTTGAATATGTTGGGTGACTTGGCTTCCACAGGCTTCTGTGGTAGAGAATTCCACAGGCTCACCATCGGATTGAAGAATTATTTTCTCATCTCAGTCCGAAATAGTCTGCTCTTTCTCCTGAGACTGTCTCTTGGTTCTAGACTCCCTGACCAGGAGGAGCCATCCTCCCTGCATCTAGTTGGTCCAACCCTGTTAGAACTTTATGCTCCAATCAGCTCTCCACTCATCTTTCTAAACCCTATTGAATTCAGGCCCAGTCAAACCAATCCCCCATCAACAGACAGTCCTGACTTACCCAGTATCAGAGCTGAAAATGTGTTGCTGGAAAAGCGCAGCAGGTCAGGCAGCATCCAGGGAACAGGAGAATCGACGTTTCGGGCATAAGCCCTTACCCAGCATCAGCCCAGTCAACTCCTGCTTTGTTTTAATTCACTCACGGGATGTGGGTTTCTCTGGCTGGGCCCAACATTTATGGCTCATTCCTTATTGCCCAGGGGCAGTTAAGATTCAACCACATTGCTGTGGGTCTGGAGTCACATGTAGGATGGCAGATTTGCTCCCTGAAGGACATCAGTGAACCAGGTGGGTTTTTCCAACAATTGACAACAGTCGCATGCTGATCCTAAGGCACTTAATTCTAGATTCTTTAGTGAATTCAAATTTTCGCTGAGCATCTGGACGAGCAGTTGAGCAATAAGACCACCAAGTCACTCTCTCTCCCAGTGCACACTACCACTCCTTCCAGCAATTGTCTTAAATCTGTAGCAAAGTCCTTTGGAAGTAATTTTACAGAGTATTTTGTGAACGTTGTCTCTGTCATGATGGAACACTGCACCAGTAAACATTAACGACCAGATCTTTTGTTCCACTCTCTGAGTTCAGAGATAAATATAAGTCCCAGAACAGCAGGGAGTCGGCCTGATTGCTGTCCTCTGAAATAACAGCCATATGCTGACCTGAGACAGAAAAGCCAGGTGCTGCAGTTTATACCTGACCTGATCGATGGGACCTCTGACAGTCCAACACTCCCTCAGTACTGACCCTCCGACAGTGCGGCACTCCCTCAGCAATGACCCTCTGACAGTCCAACACCCCCTCAGTACTGACCCTCCGACAGTGCGGCACTCCCTCAGCAATGACCCTCCGACAGTCCAACACTCCCTCAGTACTGACCCCCCGACAGTGCAGCACTCCCTCAGTACTGACCCCCTGACAGTGCAGCACTCCCTCAGCACTGACCCTCTGACAGTGCGGCACTCCCTCAGCACTGACCCTCTGACAATGCGGCACTCCCTCAGCACTGACTCTCCGACAGTGTGGCTCTCCCTCAGCAATGACCCTCCGACAGTCCAACACCCCCTCAGTACTGACCCTCCGACAGTGCAGCACTCCCTCAGTACTGACCCTCTGACAGTGCCGCACTCCCTCAGTACTGACCCCCTGACAGTGCAGCACTCCCTCAGCATTGACCCTCCGACAGTGCAGCACTCCCTCATACTGACCCTCCGACAGTCCAATACTCCCTCAGTACTGACCCTCCAACAGTGCAGCACTCCCTCAGTACTGACCCTTGGACAGTGCAGCACTCCCTCAGTACTGACACTCCAACAATGCAGTACTGACCATCCGACAGTGCGGTGCTCCCTCGGCACTGACCCTCCGACGGTGCGGCACTCCGTCAACACTGACCCTCTGACAGTGCAGCACTCCCTCAGTACTGACCCTCTGACAGTGCAGCATTCCCTCAGTACTGACCCTCCGACAGTGCAGCGCTCCCTCAGTACTGACCCTCTGACAGTGCGGCACTTCCTCAGCACTGACTGTCCTACAGTGCAGCACTCTCTCAGTATGACCCTCCGACAGTGTGGCACTCCCTCAGTATGACCCTCCGACAGTGCAGCACTCCCTCGGTACTGTATAGGGACTGTTGGCCTGGATTATAGATTCAGGTTCACCAACCATAAGCCAATACATCCACCATCAGTCACAGTTGGGAAAGATCAGAATTGAGGTTTATACTGATCAGTCTGACCTGATTGGAACTCTGCTAAGAGTTCACAATTTCAGAAAGTTAAGATTTGAGAATATAACAATTCTGTCATTTAGATTGTCTGCAAGGGGTTAATAAGAATTCATAATATTTGCAGAATTTGTAAACTGCCAATGTTACCTTCAGTGCAGCTGCAGTTGGATCAGAAATTCTCATCTTTGTGCTTAAATCCCTCTGTGACCTTGCCCCTTCCTGTTTCCATGAGCCCAAATCCCGCTGAGAGCTCCGCACAGTTCCACTGTTGACCGGTTGGCCATCTGTAACTTTAACCGCTCCACCATCGGGAGCCAGCTCTGTGTCGGCGGGAATTACCTCCCTGTAGCCTTGCCTCCCCACTATCTCTCTCTCTCTCTCTCTCCCCTCTCCGCGCTCTGTCTCCCCTCCCTGCTCTCTCTCCCCTCCCCACTATATTTCTCTCTC
>NW_025215378.1:50126-51056 GCF_004010195.1 Chiloscyllium plagiosum
CTATCTCCCGCCCCCCCCCGTTGTTTATATTGATTTGTAAAGTCTGCATTCTTCACCAAGGTTTCACCAAGGCCCATCCCCCAACATTATCCAATTATCATCCATGTGCTTATCTCCCTAATATGGCTGAGTTGACTACATTGGCAGGTAGGGCATTCCACACCCTTACCACTCTCTGAGTTGCTGTATTAACTGCACTGGGTGATGTTCCTGTGTGAGAGCTGTCTGTGACCCTCAGCTCATTGCCTGCAGTGTCAGGTTGATGCAGTCCATACAGCTCTCTCTCCCAGCACTTTCAAAGGTTGGTGATACGTTAGTGTGGGTCTGAGCTATGAAGTCAGGTTTCTGTCTGGAGAGAGAGACAGAGATTCTGGATGTGAACACACTGAAGAACAACATGGGACTTCTCCCCAGAGCCCTGCTCAATGTTTGGCCCCCACTACAAAATAGAGATGACCAGCTCACTCCAGTCTCGGACAGGAGGTCATAGCTGTAGACTGAGGGGAGGTAGGATCAAAACGGAGATAGGGAGAAATGACTTCTCCCAGAGGAGAGTGAATCTGTACTCCAGAGAGCAGCGGAGGCAGAATTAATCTACAGATCCAAGAAGGAAATAGATCAGTTTCAGATGCAAGTTGGGATAAAGGGCTTTGGGAAGCAGGTCGGAGAGTGGGGTTGAGACCAGGATGAGATCAGCCATGATCCTGTGAAATGGCGGAGTGGGCTGAAAGGGCTGCATTTCCTACCCCCGCTCCTGTTTCTGATGTTCCACCTGCTGGCAGGATTTTGCTGTGCATAGATTTGTGCCACTTTGACTCATCAGACATGAGTGTCATAGAACATAGAATACAGAACAATACAGCGCAGAACAGGCCCTTCGGCCCTCAATGTTGTGCCGACCTGTGAACGAATCTAAGTCCATCCCCTTAC
>NW_025215378.1:51213-57943 GCF_004010195.1 Chiloscyllium plagiosum
TCCTGTAATGGGGCGACCAGAGCTGTACACAATATTCCAAGTGCGGCCACACTAGAGTTTTGTATAGTTGCAGCATGACATTAAGGCTGTGGAACTCAATCCCTCTACTAATAAAACTTAACACACTATATGCCTTCTTAACAGCACTATCCACCTGTGTAGCAACTTTCAGGGATCTATGTACATGGACTCCAAGATCCCTCTGCACATTCACACGACCAAGAGTCTTTCCACTGACCCAGTACTCTGCCTTCCTGTTATTCTTCCCAAAGTGAATCACCTCACATTTATCTGCATTGAACTCCATTTGCCACTTCTCAGCGCAATTCTGCAGTTTATCCAAGTCCCCCTGCAACCTGTAACATTCTTCCACACTGTCCACTACTCCACTGACTTTAGTGTCATCTGCAAACTTACTAACCCATCCACCTATGCCTGTGTCTAAGTCATTTATAAAAATGACAGACAGCAGTGGTCCCAAAACAGATCCTTGTGGCACACCACTAGTAACCGGACTCCAGGCTGAATATTTTCCATCAACCACCACTTACTGCCTTCTTACAGAAAGCCAGTTTCTAATCCAAACTGCTAAATCACTGTAAATCCCACGTCTCTGCATTTTCTCCAATAGCCGACCCATGTGGAACCTTATCAAAGGCTTTACTGAAGTCCATGTATACCATGTCAACTGCCCTACTCTCATTTACATGCTTGGTCACCTTCTCAAAAAACTTAATGAGGTTTGTAAGACACGACCTGCCCTTGGCGAAACCATGTTGACTATCAGAAATCAAACTGTTGCTTGCTAGATGATTATAAATCCATCTCTTATAATCCTTTCCAAAACATTTTCTACAACAGATGTAAGGCTGACTGGTCTATAATTATCTGGGTCATCTCTACTGCCCTCCTTGAACAAGGGCACAACATTTGCAATCCTCCAGTCCTCCTGGCATGTTAACCTCCCTCGGACCTCCTGAGGGGA
Source organism: Chiloscyllium plagiosum (assembly GCF_004010195.1). Lineage (NCBI taxonomy): Eukaryota > Metazoa > Chordata > Chondrichthyes > Orectolobiformes > Hemiscylliidae > Chiloscyllium > Chiloscyllium plagiosum. The sequence continues at coordinate 52,199 of NW_025215378.1, forward strand.
AATGGATATAGGCATGTTATTTTTCGCGATAGTGTAATGCTCAGAAAGAATGAATGTTTGTTAAACTCATCTTGAAGGTGTGAATGTTTACAGGACCTTCCTCACAAACCACTGCTCTATCTCTGGGGCCACACCTAGTAGTTCCAATCAAATTCACGAGGCAACGTTGGTGAGAGACTGTAACCACTGTTGGAGTTCCCAGTGTCTCAACTCCTGCCCTCTTTGATTTTCAGCTTTGGATTTTGGACCCTCCATACTGGGGTAAAATACAGGTCACCATGCCACGCTGTGTGGGAAACAGTCATCCAGCAGCCATCTTGTCTCAATGGATCAAGTACTAACCAGAGACAAATAAATAATATTAACACTTTTGCGGAGCTGGATGTAGGTTTGCTCGCTGAGCTGGAAGGTTAGTTTTCAGATGTTTCATCATCATACTAGGTAACATCATCAGTGAGCCTCCTATGAAGCTCTGGTGTTTGTGACCCACTTCCTATTTAACTTCAACCTGAGCTACAAATCTTCTCAAAACACACTGACTTTTACGGAGCTTTGTAGCATAAACCAGACTCAGGTGAACTAGTAGCATTCATGCATTATTAAACTTACACAGCAAGACTTCACTGGGATATTCCGCCATCAGCTCCCACAGGCCTGTGACATCATTATGACAAAGATCTTTCTGCACATGCTCAGTACTACGGTTATAGTTAACCCTTTAACCCAACAAGTGGGTATTGCTGAATGTGGAGCAACTTCTCAAAACTGAGGGGTCACTGAAAGACACTCTAACACTGAGGGGCCACTGAGGGGTCACTCCACCACTGAAGTAGAACACCGATTCGTGTCAGAGAGAGGGAGAGAAGGGGGCCGTCTCCCAACAATTTGGAAACAACTCTGAATCAGAATATGACCCCAAATCTATGCCGCCATTGTGCAGATGACCCCAGTCCACAGGGCAACCTATGGCCAGGTCACAGAGCAATGCCTTGGGGTGCCTCAAAGTCTGCTCGAGTACCGCTCTGAATTCCCTCGCCTCCAGGTAGCCTTCACAGAGATTCCAAAGGCTAGCTGGAGGATTCCAGTGGCCCACCCTCCTCAAGCCTCCCAATTATTTCACCAAGCCCCGTCCATCCTTCCATCATTGGCCAACCCTCTGGCATGGGGTGACCTACCTCTGTCCCTCCTCTGATACCTGGGTGAAAATCCTGCCCCTAGTGCTCAAGGTAAAGTGAGCCAAGATCTCCTTTCCGTTAACAGGGAACATTTGGAACAAAGTTCTGAAATGTTTGTTTGAAGGAATTTACTCAAAGACATTGAATTTACTCAGAGACTAAAAGGGTGATGTTTTGAGAAGGGACTTCTCATTTTTAATAACAGGGTCTTAGCTTTCTAGCTCCCACAGACCATCCGAATGTCACTTTGGCCTTGACTCGGGGAATTGTTTTGCTTTCCGGGATCAGAAGGTCATGAGTTTAAGCCCCACTTTAGAGATGTCAGCACAACATGCAGATTAGCACTCCCATTGCTGTACTGAGGGAGTGCTGCACTGTCAGAGGTGCTGAGTTCCAGGGGAAGAGTTGATGTATAAGGTCCTGGCTCTGCAGGAGTTAATTTTGGTCTTCGATTGACACCAGCTCTTCCATTGATGTCACACACACACACAGTCTTTTGGAGGGAGCAGAAGGATTTGTATCAACTCCCTCAGGTCTTAGTAATTCTGCCTGACATGACATAATTGTAATTATGGGTAGTAGAGGTTTGGAACTCTCTTCCACAAATGGTGGGGGTTACAGGCTCAGATGTTATTTTAAATCTGGGATAGATTAATTTTTGTTAAGCAAAGGGAAATGGGTCAAAGGTAGGTAAATGCAGTCAGGCCACAGATCTGCCCTGATCTCATGGAATAGCACAACAGGTTTGAGGGGCTGACTGGCCTACTCCTGTTCATATTACTGTTATGCAATGACCCTTCTTGTGATTTAAGAGCAGCACCTCCTCTGTAGATACTCTACCATGAGGTACCCTGTCTCACCCATCACCAGCCAGACCCAGGGAGTGGTGGGGGGGGGGGGGACTGGTAGCAGTGAGCTACCTCAAAGACCCCTTACCCAGTACCCTGACTGATAAAGGCAGCAAATGCCACAATGTGCCCAGAGTGAGCCAGAAAAATGTCACCGAGCATCTGGGATCTCAGAGCGGGTGTGAAAGATCCTATGATCAGCATTACAAAGAAGTTCAGGGCTCCTTGCCCTGGTTGGTATTTATCGCTCATGGGAAGGCAATGGCCTCATGGTATTATCGATGGACTGCTAATCCAGATAACATTCTGGGGAACCTGGGTTCAAATCCCACCATGGCAGATGGTGGAATTTTAATTCAATAAAAATCTGGAATTAAGAGTCTAATGATGACCATGAATCTATTGAGAGGGAAAAACTCATCTGCTTCACTGGTGTCCTTTCGGGAAGGAAACAGCCACCCTTGCCTGGTCTGGCCTACATCTGACTCCAGACCATCAGCAATGGGGTTGACTCTTAACTGCCCTCTGGGCAATTAGGGACAGGCAATAAATGCTGCCCAACCAGTGGCACCATCATCTTGTGAATGAATATTCAAAAAACCCAGAGCAAGCAGATCGTCACCGTGGGAGCTCGCTGTATTTCCTTCCTTGTCACACCTCGAATTATTCTTAAAAACCAAAGGAACTGCGGATGCTGGAAATCAGAAACAAGAACAGAAGTGGCTGGAAAAGCTCAGCAGGTCTGGCACCGGTGCCCAGACCCGAAACATTAACTCTGATTTCTCTCCACCGATGCTGCCAGACCTGCTGAGCTTTTTCCAGCAACTTCCGTTTTTACTTCAAGTAATTCATTGGCCAACGTGTGATTTGGAACATCCCAAGGTGGCGGAAGGCGCTATATAAATGCATGTTATGCATTTCCTAGGTGGCGTTGTACCCCCCGAGCTCTGAGACTGTTGATCACTCCCTTCGTAATCACTTGGTCATCGATCTTCAAAACTTGTCGGTCACTTGAAACAAATCCATTATATATTGATCTTCCTGTTATCCGGTGTTTTTTCCCGGTTAATTCACAGAGTCGTTTACTTATTCTTCAGATTCAAGGCAGGAATTAATCAAATCCATCTCACAAAGCTATTCCCAGCATACCTTGGCAATCTGCCCACACAAACATTAAACATCTGAGTGAGCGACAATGCAGCAGATGCGGAATAAAGGATCACAGGCTCATAGGGGATTATAAATGAACTATTAAAATAAATTACTAGTTACAATAATGTTTTTCCAATGTACTTAAGGAATGATTACAAATCCACACTGCAAACTTTAAAAGATCATAAAATTGTCACAGTGTATGAGAGAGATTTGGCCTCAGCCAGTGAGATGGAAAACGGCCTCTGTTTATGAGAACATAAGAAACGGAAACAGGTGGAGGCCATTTGGCCCCTCCTGAATGTTCCACCCCTTCAATGAGATTATAGTAATGTGTGAATTTAGGGCCATTCAGCCACTTCAGTCTGTCCCTCCATTCAATGAGATCATGGCTGATCTGTGGCCTAACTCCATATTCCTGCCTTGGGCCCATATCTCTTAATACTTTTGTTTAACAAAAATGTATCTATCTCAGATTTAAAACGAACAACTGATGCAGCATCCACTGCAGTTTGTGGAAGAGAGTTCCAAACCTCTCCCACCGTTTGTGTGTCGAAGTGCTTCCTAACATCTCTCCTGAACGCTCTGGCCCTCATTCCCCATAGATTAGAAAAATAAGATCATTACAACGCTGTGGGAAGATGCTGGCAATGACAGTGGCATTTACCTAGTAATCCAGAACCCCAGGTCAGCGGCCTGGGCAGCAGGAGTATGGCTCCGACCTCAGCAAATAGTGAAATTTTGAATTCAGTAAAACCTCAACCCAGTGGTGACTAAGTTACTCATTCTAATTCATGCAAAACCCCATCTCGTTCACTCATGTCCTTTAGGGAGGGAAACTGCCACCCTGACCTAGTCTGGCCTACACGTGACTCCAGACCCACAGCAATGTGGATGATACTTAACAGCCCCTTCTGGGGGGTTATAGAATCCCTACAGTGTGGGAGCAGGCCATTCAGCCCTATCAAGTCCACACCGACCCTCCAAACTGTATCCCACCCAGACCCTATCACTGTTACCCTGCATTTCCCATGGCTAACCTACACATCCCTGGACACTATGGGACAATTTCCCATGGCCAATCCACCCTAACCTGCACACCTTTGGACTATGGGAGGAAACTGGAGCACCTGGAGATAAACCCAAGCAAACACTGGGGGGAAATGTGCAAACTCCACTTGGTCAGTTGCCCGAGGCTAACCACTGAGCCACTGTGCCGCCTCAAATAGTGGCAATGAATGCTGCAAAGACAGTACAGGTACTTCCAACAAACAAGATGTCTCCAAGTCCACAGGGAGTAGTCCTCTGTCGAGTATGGGAGCTGAATATAGGAGTTGGGATGTTATGTTGAGGTTGTAGAGGGTTCAAGAGGAGATTTACCAGGATGTTGCCGGCTGTGGAAGATTTGAGTTCAAGAGAAAGGCTGGATAGGCTGGGACTTCTGGAGTGTAGGAAGTCGAGGGGGGACCTGATAGAGGTTTATAATCTCAGGAGAGGCATGGATAAGGTGAATGGCAGGTGTCTTTTCCCTAGGGTGGGGGATTTCAAGACCAGGGAGCATATTCTAAAGGTGAGAGGAGAGAGATTTAGAAAAGGCATGACAGGCAACAGCTTTTTTCACAGCAAGTGGTCCCTGTGTGGAATGAGCTTCCAGAGGGAGTGGTGGACATGGGCATAGTTACAAGGTTTAAAAGACATTTGGATAAGCACGGGAGAAGGAAAGTTTTGGAGGGATATGGGCTAGGAGCAGGCAGGCAGGACTGGTTTAGTTTGGGATTATGGTCAGCATGGACTGGGTGGGCAGAAGGGTCTCTTTCCATGCTGTATGACTCTGTCACTCCATGCCCTTCATGTGAGGCCACCATTAGGCAAAGGCAGCCTCTGGGAGCTGCCCACGGGTTTGGACACAATCAGTCGGCCAATCAGAGTGGACAGGAGGTATGGGGGAAGGAGCCAAATACCGGGCACCCCACCCCCCCCCCCCCCAATGGAGGCTCTGTCTGCGTCCTGTTATCTTCAGGGATGAGAGAACATGAGGAACTGAGAGAGATGGAAGCGCCTGCCTCAGCTGGTAGTGCCAGTGCAGATGGGTGAATGGTGGCGAGGTGTCCTGGTTAGGTGAGTAGGTGGCGCAGGGTGAGTGGGGGGTGGGGTTGAGGAGACAGCAAGAGGCGAGGATGTTGTAGGTGACAGTGAGGGTGGTGCAGTATGAGCCTGGGTGGGGGCTGTGTGGAGGGTGAGGCCACCAGGAGCTACCCTGGCAAAACGGAGAAGGTCACTGAGCTTCTTGTGGTACCGCTGGGCATTGTCCAGATGGCGGTGACACGGCAATACCCTGGGTAGCTATCCTGGAGCAGGGATCCATCCCAGAGGGTCAGCAAGATGGTTTAACTCTGGGGAATAAATAAGTGGGCAATTGGATTTGGAGTGGCTCTGGTGATTAACCTATGACCTGCTGCCCTTGCCTCACAGGGGAACAGCTCAGGGTGAGTCATAACCACAAAGCCTGAGGCTCAATTTAACATGAAGCCTGAGGCCTCCACATTCACAAGATGGCAACAGGGACTGGA
>NW_025215378.1:61127-63926 GCF_004010195.1 Chiloscyllium plagiosum
GAGTGGGGGTGGGGGCGGAGAGGTCAGGAAGAAGATCGCAGGTTAGGAAGGTGGTGCTGAGTTCAAGGGTTGGGACTGAGACAGGGTGGGGGGAGGGGAAATGAGGAAACTGGAGAAATCTGAGTTCATTCCTTGTGGTTGGAGGGTTCCTAGGCGGAAGATGAGGCAGAGCCCTCCAACCACAAGGGATGAACACAGATTTCTCCAGTTTCCTCATTTTCTCTCTCCCCCACCTTGTCTCAGTCCCAACCCTCGAACTCAGCACCACCTTCCTAACCTGCAATCTTCTTCCTGACCTCTCCGCCCCCACCCCCACTCCGGCCTATCACCCTCACCTTGACCTCCTTCCACAGATACATTGGGGACATTTAAGTGATTCTAGGATAAGCACATGGTAGATAGTAAAATGAAGGGTATGTAGGTTAGTCTGATCTTTGACTAGGATAAAAGGTCGGCATAACATCGAGGGCCGAAAGGCCTGTACTGTTCTATGTTCTATGTCCTAACGTCTGGTGTGTGGTGGTTAGGGTAATGACATGGGAGAGCTCAAACCCTGAAATTATTAAACTCTATATCAAGGCTGGAGGGCTGCAGGGTCCCCGAGTGGAAAACGATGTGTTGTTCTCCCAGTTTACACTTGAGTTTCACTGGAGCATTGCAGCAAGCCTGAGGCAGAGATATCAGCCAGAGACCAGGGCAGCACTCACCATCCTGACTTGGAACTATATCACCGTTCCTTCAGTGTCACTGGGTCAGAATCCTGGATAAACTGAATGCTGTATTTAAATCCTCTCAAGTTTGTCTGAGTATAAACCAATATTACGCACAATTCCATTGATTTTCCAACTAGCGATAAGTATAATAGAGTATGAATCTTTCTGTAAAAATTCAGCATTATTTAAATTGACTTTTTTAAAGCAAAGCAACTCGAGTTTGCAAAATAGAGCCATGCTTGTCATAGGTAGTGATTTGAAATTCTGAACTTCTGATGAAGAAATGATTTCCTGCACTGCCTGGTGTCTGAAAATGAGCTGCAAATGAACAAGTCCGGTGTAAAGGCAGGAGTCAGAAAGTGTGAAAAGACTCAATGTGCCAAATTCGGCACCTATCTGTTGTAGTCTTATGTTTAGGAAATCGCCATCTGCAAGATAACCATGTGACTTTGTTCTGTTGCCAAGGAAACTTATTTTTATGTTCTTTTGTGGGATGTGGGTGTGTCATTGGCTGGGCCAGCATTTATTGACCCGTCCCTAGTCGCCCCCTGAGAAGGTGGGGGTGAGCTGCCTTCTTAACCCGCTGCAGTCCATGTGCTGTGGGTTGACCCACAATGCCCTGAGGGAGGGAATTCCAGGATTTTGACCCAGTGACACTGAAGGAACAGCGATATATTTCCAAGTCAGGACAATGTTTAGGCCACTGTTGGAATATTACATGTAATTCTGGTCTCCCTCCTATCGGAAAGATGTTGTGAAAGTTGAAAGGGTTCAGTAACGATTTACAAGGATGTTGCCAGGGTTGGAGGATTTGAGCTACAGGGAGAGGGTGAATAGGCTGGGGCTGTTTTCCCTGGAGCGTCGGAGGCTGAGGGGTGACCTTATAGAGGTTTATAAAATCATGAGGGGGTGGGTAGGGTAAATAGTCAAGGTCTTTCCCTAGGGTGGGGGAGTCCAGAACTAGAGGGCAGGTTTAGATTAGATTACTTTAGATTACTTTACTTTACTTTACGGTGTGGAAACAGGCCCTTCGGCCCAACAAGTCCACACTGGGAGGAAACCGGAGCACCCAGAGGAAACCCATGCAGACACGGGGAGAATGTGCAAACTCCACACAGTCAGTCGCCTGAGGCGGGAATTGAACCCGGGTCTCTGGCGCTGTGAGGCAACAGTGCTAACCACTGTGCCACCGTGCCGCCCACTAAGTTTAGGGTGATAGTGGAAAGATATAAAAGAGACCTGAGGGGCAACGTTTTCACGCAGAGAGTGATGTGTGTGTGGAATGAGCTGCCAGAAGAAGTGGTGGGGGTTGGTACAATTGCAATATTTAAAAGGCATCTTGATGGGTATATGAATAGGAAGGGTATAGAGGGATATGAGCCAAATGCTAGCAAATGGGACTAGATTAGGCTAGGATATCTGGTCGGTATGGACGAGATGGGCTGAAGGGTCTGTTTCTGTACTGTGCATCTCTGTGACTCTAAGTCAGGACAATGAGTGGCTTGGAGGGGATCTTGCAGGGGGTGGTCTCCCTATGTATCTAGGGCCCCTGTCATAGAGTCATAGAGATGTACAGCACAGAAACAGACCCTTCAGGTTGTCCTTCTAGATGGAAGTGTTTGTGGGTTTGGAAGGTGCTGCCTGAGGATCTTTGGTGAATTACTGCAGTACATCTTGTCGATGCTACGCACTGCTGTTACTGAGCCTTGGGTGGAGGGAGGGGATGCTTGTGGGTGTGGTACCACCTGAGATTCTGATTCCTGCTCCAAGTGGCCATGGTTCCCAGCCATTACTGGGACCTCAGGAAAGTTAGGAGAATCGACGTTTCGGGCATAAGCCCTTCTTCAGGAATGAGGAAAGTTTGTCCAGCAGGCTAAGATAAAAGGTAGGGAGGAGGGACTTGGGGGAGGGGCGTCGGAAATGTGATAGGTACTACAAACAAACCATTATCTCCCAGACCGTCCATAACCTCATCACCTCGGGGGATCTCCCATCCACCACCTCCAACCTCATAGTCCCACAACCCCGCACTGCCCGTTTCTACCTCCTGCCCAAAATCCACAAACCTGACTGCCCCGGCCGACCC
>NW_025215378.1:64385-69149 GCF_004010195.1 Chiloscyllium plagiosum
TTCCACCTATCACATTTCCAACGTCCCTCCCCCAAGTCCCTCCTCCCTATCTTTTATCTTAGCCTGCTGGACAAACTTTCCTCATTCCTGAAGAAGGGCTTATGCCCGAAACGTCGATTCTCCTGTTCCCTGGATGCTGCCTGACCTGCTGCGCTTTTCCAGCAACACATTTTCAGCTCTGATCTCCAGCATCTGCAGACCTCACTTTCTCCTCAGGAAAGTTAGTCTGGTTTTAACATGGAATGGGAAATACTGAGCCAAGGCCTAAGTGCAGATGCGGACTCAACAATTTTCACTGTGACCACCCGTGCTCCGTAATGGATATCCATTGAGCTGTTCAGCTGCTGGGGCTTCACCTTGTGCCAATTGATGCTTCAGAGAAGTTTGCAATGCTATGGAGACACCATTGTCAATCGTCAGAAAACCCCTCATACCCTTTAGGGAAGGAAATCTGCCATCCTTACCTGGTCTGACCGACATGTGATTCCAGACCCATGGCAATGTGGTTGACTCTTAACTGTCCTCTGGGCAATTAGGGATGGGCAACAAATGCTGGGCCTAGCCAGTGATGCCCTCATCCTCATAAATAAAAGGAAATGCTCTGTGATGAACTGGACAATGTGCCATATCCTAGACTTATTAATGATACTAACACTGGAGAATGTCACAGCACTCAGCAGCAATCAATAAACACAACAGAGTAACTTGAGCTTTTCACAACTAAAGAATACAATCTCACAAACGCAACAAAATTAACTGCAGCAATAGCCTTTTTAAGCTGTCAATTATGTAAGAAACTTCATACATTTCCTAAAGGGCTCCTGTAGTATTTTCAACAACTATTTTGACTTATATAGCACCTTTAACACAATTAAATATTCCAAAGTCATATAGGAGCATTATAAAATAGAGTTTACAGCGAGTCATGTCAGGAGATGCTAAGGCAGGTGTCAAAACAAGGTTGAAAAGAGGTTTTCTTTGACGTATCCATTCACAGGATGTGAGCATTGCTGTTTGGGTCAGCATTCAATGCCTGTCCCTAACTGCCCCTTACAAAGGTAGGGGTGAGCTGCTTTTGTGAGCTACTGCAGTTCAAGGAGATGTAATATACCTAACACAAGGCCACCACCCCCTGCAAGTTCCCCTCCGAGCCACTCACCATCCTGACTTGGAAATATATCATCGTTCCTTCAGTGTCACTGGGTCACAATCCTGGAATTCCTTCCCTAAGGGACATTTTGGGTCGACATGGACTGCAGCGGTTCAAGAAGGCAGCTCACCCCCACCTTGTCAAGGGGCAACTAGGGACGGGCAATAAATAAAGTCACAGCCATGTCACATGAATGAATATAGTTTTTCTTAAAATTGTTGATCTTATAGATCCACATCAGTATGTTCAGTGGAATTCAAATGGATTAGTGACATGAAAAAGATTGCAGGACACAAATAGGGCTGAAAGACTGACAGGAACGGCACATGGAACTCTAGCGATAACAAAATCCCTGAGATGTGACTGGAGTGAGGAATGATTCTGTAACAAAGGAGGAAGAAATTCTAAACATTATTTAACGGGTATTATTCACCAGAATATATTCCAGCTACAATTTCTGTCAGTGTGACAGTGGAAGACAGCTTTGAGAAGTGGTTGTCACTCTAAAGGGAGATTAATTATATTGAATTATCTCATTATTGCTATCAGCAGGTTCTTTTCAAAACAGACAAGCAGCATCTCAGATCTCACTCCTGGAAATTGGGAAGAAAGAATTATGTCTTTATCTGTTCAAAAGTAAAATCAATTAATTTGCTTTTCAATGGTACCAGCACTCACCACCCCAGATATTCTATGAGATTGTGAAAATTATTAAATGGATTCTCGGATATGAACCCAGCGTGTCTCAGCTGGTTGTCAATAATGACTGAAGATTAAAAAGGTCACTGTCTGCTTTCATTTCATAATTAGAGACAGACAGGGAAAATGCAGGACGGGCATTAGCCTCAGAGAAGAGGAATCTGTCAAATTGTAAAAGCCACCAAAGTTATGCAAAGTGGCCAAGCAGAGTAATAGACTTATACAGCACGGAAACAGATCCTTCGGCCCGACTCGTCCATGCCAACCAGATATCCTAAATTAATCCAGTTTCCATTGCAAATATTTGGCCCATATCCTTCTAAACTCTTTCGAATCATAAATGTTGCAATTGTACCAGCCTCCACTCTGTGTAAAAACTTTGCCCCTCAGGTCCCTTTTATATCTTTTCGCTCTCACCTGAAACCTATGCCCTCTAGTTCTGGACTCGCCCACTCTAGGGAAATACCTCGTCTATTTACCCTATCCATGCCCCACATGATTTTATAAACCTCTATAAGGTCACCCCTCAGCGTCCGACGCTCCAGGGAAACAGCCCCAGCCTATTTAGTGGGCGGCACAGTGGCACAGTGGTTAGCACTGCAGCCTCACAGCGCCTGAGACCCGGGTTCAATTCCCGCCTCAGGCGACTGACTGTGTGGAGTTTGCACGTTCTCCCCGTGTCTGCGTGGGTTTCCTCCGGGTGCTCCGGTTTCCTCCCACAGTCCAAAAGATGTGCAGGGTCAGGTGAATTGGCCATGCTAAATTGCCCGTAGTGTTAGGTAAGGGGTAAATGTAGGGGAATGGGTGGGTTTCGCTTCGGCGGGTCGGTGTGGACTTGTTGGGCCGAAGGGCCTGTTTCCACACTGTAATGTAATCTAATGTAATCTAATCTAATATTCAGCCTCTCCCTGTAGCTCAAACCCTCCAACCCTGGAAACATCATTGTAAATCTTTTCTGAACCCTTTCAAGTTACACAACATCCCTCCTAAAGCAGGGAGACCAGAATGGAACTGTAAAAGAAAAACAAAATTGCATTTATATGGCACTTTTCGTGACCACCAGACGTCCCAAAGCACTCTTGCACCAATGAGATAGTTCAATAAAGCACATTCGTTGTTGTAATGAAGGGAGTGTTGTAGCCCAATTATGCACAGCAAGATCCCACAAGCAGTGATGGAATCTTGATCAGATCAGCTGCTGTTGTGATATTGATTGAGGGATAAATGCTGGCCATGTGGCTAGGGAGTGATGAGGCCACGGTTTGGTATCTCATCCAAAAGGTGACCCCTCTGACATAGCAGCTGTCCTTCAGCACCCGATTGGAGTTCTCTCTCAAACTCTGAAATGGAACCCTGAGAGAGTCATTTTTAATGGAGTCTGAACTCACTAGAACAGCACAGCACTGCCCATGCAGAATGGATGCCCCTCACCGTAACCAATCACATTCCCAATCACCGCTGTAGGGTCATCGGTGATGCACCAGCCATGGGGTCAAGGGTCATTGCAATGTCATTAAATGAGCAGCCGGTCAGTCTCAATGACTGTTATGGTGTCATTGATGTTCGATTGGGAGTACAGTTAATTCTTCTAAACATAATGGTCGCATTCTTGTGCAACCCCGCATTATGGAAAAATTGCGCTTTAGAAACAGTGCTTAAGGTGTAATCACGTTACAGCCAACACACGTTTTAAAAGTTCACTCTGTAGAAACAGTGTTCACAATTCATCAATCGCGTTACAGTGAATTTGTGTTGAAAACTTGTAGTGTTGGTTACTCAGATTCATTTAACAGTAACTTACACAGCACTGAGATGGTGTAGGCAGCCAGCGATCTTACAGCTGTTATGCTGTAGTTGTACAGAACACTGGTTCGATCCCACTCAGAGCACTGTGAGCTGATCTGGGCCCCACACCTTAGGAAGGAGAGATTGGCCTTGGAGGGAGTACGGTGTAGGTTTCCAGGGATGATACCGAGATTTCAGGGGTTACAGTATCAGGAGAGATTATACAAATGAGGCCTGTTTTCTGTAGAGTTTCATCAGTTACGGGGTGATCTGATTGAAGCCTTCAAGATACTAAGAGGAAAATACAGGTACATAAAAAGAAACTATTTCCACAGGTTGGGGATTCTAGAACTAGGGGCACAGTCTGAGAATGAGGGCCACAGCGTTCAGGAGAGATGTTAGGAAGCACTTTGACACACAAAGGGTGGGAGAAGTTTGGAATTCTCTTCCACAAACTGCAGTGGATGCTGGATCGATTGTTAGTTTTAAATCTGAGATAGATACATCTTTGTTAAGCGAAGGTGTTAAGGGAAATGGGCCAAAGGCAGGTATATGGAGTTAGGCCACAAATCAGCCATGATCTCACTGAATGGCAGAAAAAAAAGGATTCTGGGTAATCCAAGATGGCAGACGGGAAAACGTTCTGGCTGTTAACAGCTGCTCCTTTTTTGAGGTATTTTAGGTGTTGGAGGTGATTTCTTCAAATTCCAGGAGCAGCAATTACTGTTTCATACACTGTTGCATTGTTTTGGAACTTTGGGAAAAAAAAGTCAAAACAACAACAGTTTTAAAAGGGAGAAGAACAGACAAAGGAAGCACATGGTGAGGACAGTGCAGGAGAGAGAGAGAAAGAAACTGAAACCACAGTGAATCTGCACAGTTACTGCCTTTGCTGTTTAAAGTCATGTATCGCTGGACATCGGAGTGTGTCTGGGAAAATGATCAAACAGTGAAATTCACAACTAATCTTGGAGGAACTGTATGGGTGAAGTCACAGCACAGAATCAGATACGTGAATTGTTTTAAATGTGGCCTACAGAAAGTCTGGAGTAATGAGTAGAGTGGGTTCTTTCTTGATTATATGTTTTTTGAGATATGTCTCTTGATTAAACTTAAAATATAAGCCATAA
>NW_025215378.1:72649-75697 GCF_004010195.1 Chiloscyllium plagiosum
ATATAAAAGAGAACTAAGGGGCAACTTTTTCACGCAGAGGGTGGTACGTGTATGGAATGAGCTGCCAGAGGATGTGGTGGAGGCTGGTACAATTGCAACTTTTAAGAGACATTTGGATGGGTATATGAATAGGAAGGGTTGGAGGAATATGGACTGGCTGCGGGCAGGTGGGACTAGATCGGGTTGGGATATCTGGTTGGCATGGACGGGTTGGACCGAAGAGTCTGTTTCCATGCTGCGCATTTCTATGACTCGATCAGGAATTTCTTATGGTCTTAAATCTATTTGTTTTGTGAGAGGGTGGTGCATGTATGGAATGAGCTGCCAGAGGAAGTGGTGGAGGCTGGTACAGTTACAACATTTAAAAGGCATCTGGATGGGTACATGAATAGGGAGGGTTTGGAGGGATATGGGCCGGGTGCTGGCAGGTGGAACTAGATTGGGTTGGGATATCTGGTCGGCATGGACGGGTTGGACCGAAGGGTCTGTTTCCGTGCTGTACATCTCTATGACTCTGTGACTCTATAACAGGGTTGATGGGCTGAATGGCCTCCTCCTATTCCTATGTCCCTCAGGTTCTTTTGGTATAGAAATGGGTCTTACACTGAACTTACAACGGTGTAGTAGGGAAAGGAAACCAGAGGAGGTCCAAGGCAGGGTCACTCAACCTGAAACGTTAACTCTGATATCTCTCCACAGATGCTGCCAGACCTGCTGAGCTTTTCCAGCAACTTCTGTTTTTGTTGCAGAGGGAAGTTAACTGCCTTGAACTTTTCCAGTTGGTTTTTCAGATGAAGCGTGTTTTTCTAATCTATGAGGAAGCAACATAGTTTCTCCACACCAGTGTCTGTATGTGGTCAAACATCTCACATCATGCAGTATCAGGGCACTAATTAAAAACAGAATGCTTCCAGGACTGGAATCCCATCGGCTGGATTTGCTGGAGGGCAGTATCTGATGATCTGACTGTTACCCAGGCAGGTTCCCCACATCCCTCAGTCCTCTCAGCAACTTTGTGATCTCCTGATACTGTGACCTGGCTGTGGAGACAAAATTGGCTTGCCCACAGAAGGCAGAGGGTAGTGGGGGAAAGGTGTTTACAGGCTGGAGGTCAGTGAATGGTGGTGCTGTACAGGGATTGTAATGGGACCTCTGCTCTTTGTGATACACATACATGACTTGGATGAAAATGTAGTTGGGTGGGTTAGTAAGTTTGCGGATGATTCAAACATCAGTGGAGTTATGGGTAGTGTAGAAGGTTGTTAAAGGATACAGTGGGATATAGATCAGTTACAGATATGGGTAGAGAAATGGCAGATGGAGGTTAATCCGGGTAAGTATGAGGTGCTGCACTTTGGGAGATCAAATATTAAGGAAAAGTATACAGTTAATGGCAGGTCCCTGAACAGCATTGATGCACAGAGCGATCTTGGGGTTTAACTCCATAGCTCCCTGAAAGTGGCCATGCAAGCAGATAGGGTGGTATAGAAGACATAAGGCATGCTTAATTTTATTGGTACTTACAAACGTTTGCTTTAAACTGTCCTGAATTGTATTCTGACTTGCGTACAAATCAACTTGTGTATAGACTCTGCAATGGAATCCATTCAAAACCCAGGGACTGCCTGTATGTCATATAATTGTCTCACCTCAGAGAAATGCAGAGCTAACAGAGTTTGTAAGCATGGTTACAAGGGCTTTAAGTATCTGCCCATCCACAAAATGACAGCACCATGCTTATAACTCAGCTTTCAGTTGGTTTACTTTCGCTCTGAGTCATCACCCAGGCTTAACCAAGCAAGCACAGTGAGCATAGACGAAGTTACTCAATTTCGAACAACTGCTTTGTAGTCTGGAGGTTGTTCAAGGAGATATCTAAATGCACATTCTTCCTTCCTTTCAAAGTGGTCACCTTGATCTTCCTATGCAGATGGAATACTGACCTCTTGAAACAACTGCTCACTTTTTAAACCACAAACCCTCATCTTGTGCTCACAGTTTCAATCTCATTGA
The DNA here is from genome assembly GCF_004010195.1 of Chiloscyllium plagiosum. Classification (NCBI taxonomy): domain Eukaryota; kingdom Metazoa; phylum Chordata; class Chondrichthyes; order Orectolobiformes; family Hemiscylliidae; genus Chiloscyllium; species Chiloscyllium plagiosum. The sequence goes on from NW_025215378.1 coordinate 74,663, forward strand.
TCAAAGACCTCCCAGTGTGTAACCAGGAACTCTGTTGCTGATGGTCTGGGCACCAAACTGGCAAAAGGAAAGAGACCGTATTTGCAGTGGAAATTGAGAAAAAAGGCAAACCCACTCAGCAAAATAACCCTTCAAAGATTCTGCATCAAAGTGATTATATTCCATTCCATCGACAATTGCCTCCCTCTGCAGGTGATAATTGTTCTTTGCAATTCCCAATTTGCCATGAAATATGCTCCCATTTTTCTTATTATCAAGTCACTGTCAATGATCATAAGTCATGAAATTGGATTACACTGAGTCTCCCTCTACACAGTCCCCTGAAAAATGATATCTCTTTAACTGACTCACAGCAATGCAACACATTTGTCAGCAGCACTCTCTCCCCACTCCATTCTTAGCTTTTGTTACGGACTGAAAGCCAATCCATAAATTAGGCTGCCCTCTTTTCAAAAACAGCTACAAAGGTTACATTTCAAGAATTCCGCTCTCCTCCTGTCTGCCCCAGTCTAACCTTACCCTCACTATTAGAGGGAGGGTCAAAGAATCTGATTCTGTGAGCAGTGACCATTTCAGGCCACAGCTCAGGAGACTGTTTAAGATCCTGATACAGGAATATACCCCAATAAAAGTAACAGGAAACTGGGGTTGGGAGGTTTCCCGGATTCTTTGGAACTGGAAAAGCAAATGACAAGTTCCTGCAATTTGTGGAAATGAATTTTGTATCATAGATTAAAACAATCTTTCAGGGAAAGAAGATTTCTGTCTTTTTCCCACTGACACCCACCAGACCCCTTGGAACCTCTCCACCCTCCTCTCCCTCTCCCTCCTCTCCCTCCTCCTCCCTCCCTTCCCTCCTCTCCACCCTCCTCTCGCTCTCCCTCCTCTCCCTCCTCTCCCTCCTCACCTTCCTCTCCTTCCTCTCCCTCCTCTCCTTTCTCTCCCTCCTCACCCTCCTCTCCTTCCTCACCCTCCTCACCCTCCTCACCCTCCTCACCCTCCTCACCCTCCTCTGCCTCCACTCCTTCCTCACCT
>NW_025215378.1:75881-79432 GCF_004010195.1 Chiloscyllium plagiosum
CTCCTTTCCCTCCTCCTCCCTTCCCTCCTCCCTCTCCCTCCCTTCCCTCCTCCTCCCTCTCCCTCCTCCCTCTCCCTCCCTTCCCTCCTCCTCCCTCTCCCTCTCCCTCACTCTCCCTCACTCTCCCTTCTCCCTCCCTGCAGCAGCTCCCGTGCACTCCTTCGAAGATGGTGAGGAATTGGAAATAAATGCCAACCAGTATGCCTCCGGTGCCGTTCCTGAAATAGTGCTGTGTGATCGTCTTCAGCCAGCCATAGGGCTGATAAAACCAGAACCTTGTTAAAAAAACAGCATCTCTGACAGTGCAGCACTGCCCCAAGGTGGCACTGGGAGAAACAGCCTCAAGGTGTTTAGATTAGGGCGTTGATCATAAGGTCTTCTGACCCTGAGATGAGAGCTGCCCACTGACTCTTATAAGACCGTAGGAGATAGGAGCCCATCGATTCTGCTCTATCATTTGATCTCAGCTGATCTATTTCTCAACTCCATTCCCCTGTCTTCTCCCCATAACCCTTGACCCCCTTACCAATCAGGAACCTATCAATCTCTGTCTTAACTACACTCAATAACTTGGCCTTCACAGCCCCCTCTGGCACTGAGTCCCACAGGTTCCCCACCCTCTGGCTGAAGAAATTCCTCCTCATCTCGGTTCTAAAGGGTCACCCCTTCACTCTCAGGCTGTTCCCTCGGGTCCGTGTCTCTCCTACTGGGAACATCTTCTCCATGTCCACTCTATCCGGGCCTCTCAGTAAGTTTCAATCAGATCACCCCTCATTCTTCTCAACTCCATCGAGTACAGACCCAGAGTCCTCAACCATTCCTCGTATGACAAACCCTTCATCCCCTGAATCAGTCTGAATACTGATGGGACAAACTCCCATTGTGGTCTCAGTGACGATGATAAGTGAGTGTTAATTTCGACTGAAAAGTGACTATTTCCAAGAATGTTTAATCCACGCTGTTTGAACCCAAGTAGTAAAGTTGCTGATGTGAACAACTTTACCATCACCATCATGACTTTCACCCTCGATGTAATCCCACTATTTTGTTGAGGCAATTAAATATTGATGCTCATCACTGTAAAAATGATCAGAGGCGGTTTAATCTTGAATCATTAAACTGAGAGGGGAAAGGGTGGACTCAGAAACTTTTAACAATCGTCCTGCTTGATCAGTTTCAATGAAATCACTTTCGTCCAGCTCAGTATGATTTATGTGCAGTTTATCTCAGCAGCTCATGAACACTGTTACTCATTTCAGCCCTTCCGAACTGTCATGGGTGAAATGAGCCACTGTCAAAATTGTTTTGCTCCCCGCAGGAGTTCACGGGAAGTTAAAAGAGAAATCCAGGTCACCTTTCAATTACAGCCATTGGTTCAATTTAGCTCATTTCTCATGAGGGATAACTCCACGGTACTTACCAAAGTTTGGTATTTTCCAAGCATGCTTTATTTAGAAAGAAAGAGTTACATTTATACAGCACCCTGCACAACCACCAGACACGTCGAAGCACTTTAAAAGCCAGGAATTTCCTTTAAATTGCAGTTGCTGTTGTAAACATGAGAATGTAACAACCAGGAGTAGGCTGTCTGACCCATCGGGCCTGTCCCACCACTCAATAAGATCATGGCTAATCTTTCCATGGACTCAGCTCCACCCACCCACCCTCTCACCGCCTAATCTTTAACTCTTTCACTGTTCAAACATCTACCTATCTTTGTCTTAAAAATATTTGATGAGGCAGCCTCACTTGCTTCACTGGGCAGAGAATTCTACAGATTCACAACCTTTTGGGTGTAGAAGATCCCCTTCATCTCAGTAATATAGAAATATAGAAATAATATCGAATATACAATACGGAAACTCAGGAGCCAATTTCAACTGAGCTCAGACAGGAAATTGATAATGGCCTTTTTAAATGATTGAGGGGTGAATATGGACCATAAGGGAATTCAGAATGGGGGGCACGGTGGCTCAGTGGTTAGCACTGCTGCTACACAGCACCAGGGACCCAGGTTCAATTCCAGCCTTGGGACACTGTCTGTGTGGAGTTTGCACATTCTCCCCGTGTCTGTGTGGGTTTCCTCCGGGTGCTCCTGTTTCCTCCCACAGTCCAAAGATGTGCAGGTCAGGTGATTTGGCCATGGGAAATGGCCCATCGTGTCATAGACACAAACTTTCCTCATTCCTGAAGAAGGGCTTATGCCCAAAACGTCGATTCTCCTGTTCCCTGGATGCTGCCTGACCTGCTGCGCTTTTCCAGCAACACATTTTCAGCTCTGATCTCTAGCATCTGCAGACCTCACTTTCTCCCCATCGTGTCATAGAGATGTGTAGGTTAGTTGCATTAGATTAGATTAGATTAGATTACAGTGTGGAACAGGCCCTTCGGCCCAACAAGTCCACACTGACCCGCCGAAGCGAAACCCACCCATACCCCTACATTTACCCCTTACCTAACACTACGCGCAATTTAGCTTGGCCAATTCACCTGACCCTGCACATCTTTGGACTGTGGGAGGAAACCGGAGCACCCGGAGGAAACCCACGCAGACACGGGGAGAACATGCAAACTCCACACAGTCAGTCGCCTGAGGCGGGAATTGAACCTGGGTCTCCGGCGCTGTGAGGGAGCAGTGGTAACCACTGTGCCACCGTGCCACCCACGGTGTTAGTTAGGGGTAAATGTCGAGGAACAGGTCTGGGTAGGTTACTCTTCGGAGGGTCAGTGTGGATTTATTGGGCCAAAGGGCTTGGTTCCACACTGCAGGGATTCTAATTCTAGATTCCTCTTTTTTGAAATATTGCTCATGGAATCCATCAATCCAATGTGGGGCCTGAGTTTTCCCAAAGGACAGCCCTCCAACAGGGCAGTGATCCCTCTGAGCTACATTGGGATGCATCACCCTCGATGCGGTGTCCCTGGATGGGGATTTAAATCTAGAACCCATATGATTCATGGGCAAGAATACAACCCCACAAGATCTCAGCTAACAGCCTATTAAAGTCAGAAGTCACACAACACCAGGTTACAGTCCAACAGGTTTCTTTGAAATCACAAGATTTCGGAGCGCTGCTCCTTCGCCAGGTGAATCTCCGAAAGCTTGTGATTTCAAATAAACCTGTTGGACTGTACCTTGGTGTGGCAGACCTTGTCCATCCCAGTCCAACACCAGCCCCTCCTTATCAACAACCTGTTGGTTAGACTCTTGGTAAAGGCAGAAAAACAGCCAGCCCAGACTCACCATGTTAACTCTGCGTGCCTCTCTCACACATACTGTCAGACTCACTGAGTTTCTCTTTGTGGCAAAAGTGAGGACTGCAGATGCTGGAAACCAGAGTTTAGATCAGAGTGGTGCTGGAAAAGCACAGCAGTTCAGGCAGCACCCGAGAAGCAGGAAAATCGACATTTCAGCCAAAAGCCCTTCATCAGGAATAGAGGGCAGGGAGCCTCCAGGGTGGAGAGATAAATGAGAGGGGGGTGGGGATGGGGAGAAGGTAGCAAAGAATACAATAGGTGAATGGGGGTGGGAATGGAGGTGATAGGTCAGA
>NW_025215378.1:79587-81953 GCF_004010195.1 Chiloscyllium plagiosum
ACCGCATCGGGAGCAACAGATACAATAAATGATATTGGTGGATGTGCAGGTAAAACTTTGGTGGATGTGGAAGGCTCCTTTGGGGCCTTGGATGGAGGTGAGGAAGGAGGTGTGGGCGCAGGTTTTGCAATTCCTGCGGTGGCAGGGGAAGGTGCCAGGACGGGACGGTGTGTTGTTGGGTGGTGTGGACCTGACCAGGTATTTTCTCTCTGTGTCTGTTTCAGATTTCCAGTATCCTCAGTATTTTGCCTTTACACATAATAATCCAGCGTGGAATATCAGTGCTGTCCTGAGCGAGCACTGTATTGTTGCTGGGAATGAGTTTAAACCAAGGCTCTGTCTGTTTTAAAAGGAGACACAGGAAACCCCTGGGCACCATTCTGATTATGCAGCAGCAGCAATGAAAGTGATGATTTATCTTCCTTGCTGGTCTGGATCATTCTGCGTAAACTGCCCATCTGCCTGCACTGAAGCAATGACTACACAGGCACCAAATCGGCTCTAAAGCCCTTTAGGATGTCCTGAGGATGTGAGAGGTGCTACATAAATGCAAGTTCTTTCTGACTTCATGTTATCGGACTAGAAGTCTTGACTATGTCCCTGCATCCGACAAGCTAACGCCCACTCCCCGCTCCTGCAGCTGACAGACCCCCAGATGGTGAGCTGTTTGCTCAGGTTGTGCTTTCAGTTGGAATTAGCTGCGGACCAATACAAATTGCCACACAGTGCCAGTTTAGATTGTAGGACTTGCATTTCTGTAACAACTCAACACTTCATAATTGATGACCTGCTGTTATCTGCGCTGTGTGCTGTACGAAAGCAGGTAAAAATACAAGTTTACTTTCTGAAATATAAACGCCACCTTCTCCTTCTACCTGCCAAGACAATATGAGGCTGTGGGTCAAATGTTGGACAATGGGAGTAGAATAGTGAGGTGGATAATTTTGACTTGATGGGCTGAAGGGCCTTTTTCCATGCTGTAGAGCTCTCTGAGTGTCACCTTTGATGAGAAACCTATTTGCAGCAATACAGCCCTTCTTCATACACCAGGAAGCCCAATACCAGCTCACTGAACCTGCTGATAAAATGATCAGGTATTGAGCAGCAGACTGAATCCCCAGACACTCATGTTAAATTCATTGCTGATAGACATTGCAGCCAACAGTTTTGCCCTTGGCTCTTTAACAATGGATCAATTATTAAAGAATATCCCTGCTCTGACAGTACAGTGCAGTGCCTGCTATGCTAACTGACTGAAACTAAAGCTTTGACTGTGCACTAACTCCTTCACTACCAGGGTCTGCACCAAATAATAATGATTTGTGCTAGTGTGCTTCCAATTAAACCTGTTGGACTATAACCTGGTGTGGTGTGATTTTTAACCAAATAATAATGGAACTGGACAAACACATTGAGGACATTAATTAGACCACTACTGGAATACTGTGTGCAATTCTGGTCTTCCTGCTACAGGAAAGATGTTGTGAAACTTGAAAGAATTCAGAAAAGATTTAGAAGGATGTTGCCAGGGTTTACAAAGTTACAAATCACACAACACCAGGTTATAGTCCAACAGGTTTAATTGGAAGTACTAGCTTTCTGAGCGCTGCTCCTTCATCAGGTGGTTGTGGAGTATAAGATTATAAGACTCAGAATTTATAGCAAAAGTTTACAGTGTGATGTAACTGAAATTATATATTGAAAAATACCTTGATTGTTTGTTAAATCTCTCATCTGTTAGAGTCACCATGTTAGTTTCACTTCTTTCATATGTAAATCACAAAACTTTTTTTAACACATACACACAAACACACGCACATATATGTTTGTGTGGTGAATTTGTACTTGTAGAGTTACATTGTACTTTGCTCAAAAACTGCATGAATCCATGTAAGACTCTGATAACTCACTTTTTAGATTAGAATCTGTCTAAACAGTATGGCACAGACAGGGAACACAGGGAACTAACACCTTCAACATCTTATCTGTGCTGATACCAATTGTTACAGTTAACCTGAGAAGGTAACTTCATATGAAAGAAATGAAACTATCATGGTCATTCTAACAGATGAGAGACTTAACAAACAATCAAGGTAATTAAACCTGTTGGACTATAACCTGGTGTTGTGTGATTTTTAACTTTGTACACCCCAGTCCAACACCAGCAGCTCCAAATCATTGCCAGAGTTGGAGAGTTTGAGCTACAGAGAGAGGGTGAATATACTGGGGCTGTTTTCCCTGGAGCGTTGGAGGCTGAGGGGTGACCTTATGGAGATATATAAAATCACAAAGGGTGCGGATAGGGTAAATAGACAAGGTCTTTACCCTGGGATGAAAGTGAGGACTGCAGATGCTGGAGATCAGAG
>NW_025215378.1:82008-105677 GCF_004010195.1 Chiloscyllium plagiosum
CCTGCTCCTTGGATGCTGCCTGACCTGCTGCGCTTTTCCAGCAACACATTTTCAGCTTTACCCTGGGGTGGGTGAGTCCAGAACTAGAGGGCATAGGTTTAGGGTGAGAGGGGAAAGGTATAAAAGGGATCTAAGGAACAATTTTTTCACAGAGAGGGTGGTACATGTATGGAATGAGCTGCCAGAGGAAGTGGTGGAGGCTGGTACAATTGCAATATCTAAAAAGCATCTGGATGGGTATATGAATAGGAAGGGTCAGAGGGATATGGGCCAGGTACTGGCCGGTGGGACAAGGTTAATTGTAGGATATCTGGTCAGTATGGGTGAGTTGGCCTGAAGGGTCTGTTTCTGTGCTGTCCATCTTTATGACTCAGACTGTAACACTGACAAGGACCATTTTGGTCTGTGCCATGACTAGTTAATACCTGAAGAAGTTCAGGACTCTGCTGATCTAATACAAAGATCGGTTTTCTCCTTTTGAAAATAAATTAAAAGCAATCCACGGGAAATGTGAAACGCAGAATTATGGAAGATACGGTACATGTTTATCCTTATGAACTCTGACCCTGGGCTGAAGATGAACAGATTCTGGATTAGTGGTGCTGGAAGAGCACAGCAGTTCAGGCAGCATCCGAGGAGCAGCGAAATCGACGTTTCGGGCAAAAACCCTTCATCAGGAATGAAGGTAGAGAGCCTGAAGCATGGAGAGAGAGGAGGAAAACTTCTTCAAGGCAGGCATCCTTGCAAGAGGATTCGCAGTAGCGTTAAAATCAACGAGGTGAAAACAATGACTGCAGATGCTGGAAACCAGATTCTGGATTAGTGGTGCTGGAAGAGCACAGCAGTTCAGGCGACAGGTGGTCTCACCCAGGATATTGTGATTTTGAACACATTTTGATTTGCCCTTGTTGTGTAATCCAGCATTTCACTGACTATTTATTGTTGATTCACGAAGATTTGGCACATCCAGCCCTGAGGTAACACTGGGGACTGCTCACACCGTGTTGATGTTGGCTGGAGAGACTCTCAATGAAATGGGAATATTTGGATAGTGTTCAGCGGGGTAAACATTCCCAGCTTCACACACTTTGAAGGAATTGAAGCCTGTGGTCATTGTCTTTGAACGGCTGTGCTTGCTCCCTAGGACTCTAGTCTTGCTAAAACATTGAGTGACGCACCGTGGTTGGTCACCCTGTCACTGGGCTCCAGGGGAAGGCTAAATGCTCTTAGCTCAGCACTGCTCCCAGTCATCTATCAGCAACAAACACCTACATTTATATAGAGCCTTAAATGTGGCAAATCACCCCAAGGAGGGGACTTAGGAATGGTTTGACCCTGAGACACATGGGAATTAGGTGGACAGACAGCCCTCCCAGTTCCAGGTGGAAATGGGTACTGCAGATCTGGAGATTAGAGTCAAGATTAGAGTGATGCTGGAAAAGCACAATAGGTCAGGCAGCATCCAAGAAGCAGGAAAATCAACGTTTCAGGCAAAAGCCTCATTCCTGATGAAGGGCACCAGCCCGAAAAACCAGGCTGGAGCTGATGGGTCTGTTCACTCGAGGGGGGTGGGCCATGACTATCCCATCGTTACCATTCTTTTCTTGTTAAAATTCACTCAGCCACCGTGGGGGTCGCAGTCTGGGTGTGTTATAACCCCGTCCCTAGTCGCCCCCTGAGAAGGTGGGGGTGAGCTGCCTTCTTGAGCCGCTGCAGTCCATGTGCTGTAGATAGACCCACAATGCCCTTAGGGAGGGAGTTTCAGGACTCTGACCCAGTGAGACTGAAGGAACGGGCGATATATTTCCAAGTCAGGATGGGGAGGGACTCAGAGGGGAACTTGCAAGGAGTGGTGTTCCCATGTATCTGCTGCCCCTTTACTTCTGGATGGAAGTGGTCGTGGGTTTGGAAGGTGCTGCCTGAGGATCTTTGGTGAATTTCTGCAGTGCGTTTTTGTAAAAATATTTTTCAGAGATATAAAGAAGGAAGGTGCTGCTGGGGGACCGGGAAGGAGACAGATGGGAAGTGTGGACACTGAACTGGGGAAGTGGGAATTCTGTGGGGGTTAGTGGATGGGGACTGGTGAAAGGAGAGGGTAATATGGAGTCTGAAGGTCACAGCTCACTCGCTGCCCGTTCCCATTGTGAAGCAGGCAGAGAGAGCACCATGTGAGGAGGGACAGACAGTAGCACGGGGGTAACGGAGTTGGCATCTGGGGAAGGTGCCTGCATCTGCAACTAGGCACCAGGCACAACATTGTTCACTAACACACCACATCCCGGCTGCTCAGACATCAGGGTCATTTCCTCAGCATTAACCATCTCGGGACACTCCCTCAGAGGGACACTCCCTCAGAGGCACACTCCCTCAGAGGGACACTCCGTCAGAGGGACTCTCCGTCAGAGGGACACTCCCTCAGAGGGACACTACCTCAGAGGCACACTCCATGAGAGGGACACTCCCTCAGGGAGACACACCCTCAGAGGCACACTCCCTCAGAGGGACACTCCCTCAGAGGCACACTCTGTGAGAGGCACTCTCCCTCAGAGGGACACTCCCTCAGAGGGACACTCCCTCAGGGAGACACTCCGTCAGAGGGACACTCCCTCAGAGGCACACTCCCTCAGGGAGATACTCCGTCAGAGGGACACTCCCTCAGAGGGACACTCCCTAAGGGAGACATACCCTCAGAGGCACACTCCCTCAGAGGCACACTCCGTCAGAGGCACACTCCCTCAGAGGCACACTCCCTCAGAGGGACACTCCCTCAGAGGGACAGTCCCTCAGAGGCACACTCCCTCAGAGGGACAGTCCCTCAGAGGCACACTCCCTCAGAGGGACACTCTCTCAGAGGCACACTCCCTCAGGGAGACACTCCATCAGAGGGACACTCCCTCAGAGGGACATACAACAGACTGGAAGCACAGGCAGGTGGAATTGAATATTGGACTCCATCTGTTGGAATGTTCCTAATGAACAGGTTGGGTTTTCTCATTGCGAGCTGACTGTGAGGGGAATCGAACGGGTGAGGAGAAAGTGAGGTCTGCAGATGCTGGAGATCAGAGATGGAAATGTGTTGCTGGAAAAGCGCAGCAGGTCAGGCAGCATCTAGGGAACAAGAGAATCGACGTTTCGGGCATTAGCCCTTCTTCAGAAATGGGTGGCACGGCCAATGGAAGGGAGCTCTCAACTCTGTTTTCAGGCTGCCCAATCAAATTTATTGCCACAATTCTATTTCAATTCTGAACAGCAGGGAAGCAGACATGTAGAGGTGCTAGGTGTTGTGTAGATCCATGTGAAGGGGTTAACATTGAAGACCAGTTGACATTATGTGGGGTTAAGGGGCAGACTGCTCGGGATCTGCAGAGTTTCAGAGAATGAAGGGCATTCCTACAGGCCCCCGACAGAGTGGAGGTGCCGAAGAGATTACCCTTAGTGTCCCTCTGAGGAAGTGTCCCTCTGACAGAGTGTCTCCCTGAGGGAGTGTGCCTCTGGGGGAGTGTGCCTCTGAGTGAGTGTCCCTCTGAGTGAGTGTCCCTCTGAGGGAGTGTCCCTCATCCGGGATGAGGGATGAAGGGCCGGTCATTTCAGATTGAGATGAGGAGGAATTTCTTCACTCAGAGGGTGGTGGGCCTTTGGAATTCTGGGCCAGGTTCAGCCACGGAATCAGTTCAAGATAGAGACCAACCCGGTTCTGGAGAGGCTTCCAAGAAAGGATTTGGACACAGTGTATGAAAATGGCGGTGAGGAGGTGGTCAGCCATAATTCAGAATGTGAGCTGGCACCAATAGGGACAATGAATCACAATTAAAACAAGCAGACCCACCCCGAACCCAAACTGACCTCGGGATTTATTGTCTTTTTGGTTCTTAACACTGCACCAGGGGTACGAGGAGAAGTTTAGAAAATGCCACTAACTGGCCTCGTTGGCGAGCTAGCACAGAGACGATGAGCTGAATGGTAACCAGCGGTGATCAGAATTGGAGATGCTGAAGATGTCAGCATCACAGGAAAGCAAAGATCTCTCAGAAGATTGGAGGAGATCTTAGAGTAGGATAGAAGACTGGCACATCATCGAGGGCCGAAGGGCCTGTACTGTTCTATGTTCTGTGCTCTATCAACAAGCTGGGAAGGGGAAAGGTCACGCAAGGATTGAAAATGAGGACTGAAGTTTTCAGGCAAACTACAATTCTGAGAGTGCAGCACAACTCTGAGCACATCAACCTTGCTTTGATCACGCTCCAGAGTGAGACCGACACTAGGGCCAAGTGTCCTTCCACTCTGAGCCACAGCTGACATCGAGACTCTGCTGGTTTCAGACCTGAGACATTGAAGATGGATGGGTGACTTATTTGGTGAGTGTGGGATGCACACCATTGTCAGAATTCACAATAAAAGCATTCTCTTCAGGCAGGATGCTGTTGTCACCCAGTCTAATCTGATTATAAACCTTCCAAAGTAATGAGCTTGCAATCCTTTTCTGTTACTGGAGTTAACTCTGATCCTTTGCTGCACCAGAAACAATCAAACACACCACTGGGTCCTTCCTGAAGGCTCACACTTAATGCCTCCAGGATTTTCGCTCATAAATTGTGCAGAATTAATTTGTCATCCAACCCTGGCTGGCAGCAATGATTTTTTACATGGCGTTCTGTGGGATTGTCATTTCCCGTCTCCTCACCTCTGTCTCTCTCTGTCAGCTGTTCCTGCCATCTGGGATCTGTGCCTGTCATTTGTTTGATTACAAGCACAAAATGTCAAAGAGCTTTGCTGTCTTTGTTCTCCAATTGTCTGCCATAGTATCAACTTGTCACTCAAAATCTTTGTGCACAAGGTGAACGATCTGTGTCGCTGACACGGAAATAATATCCTGGTGACAGGGGTTAGTGAACTCTACTGTACCTTCACAGAGAGCGGCTGGTCATAGCACCACTCAGAAATACTCAGTACTTCCACCATCTCATTGCCAGCAGAATGGTTACTTCTTTTTGTGTGTGTGTGTGTGTCTATCTGGGTGAGTGTGAGGGATTGATTACATCTGAGTTAGTGTGAGTTTATGAGTGCATATCTGAGTGTGTCGGAGTATCAGTGTGTGAGTGTGATTGTAAGAGTCTGTGTCTGAGTGTGATTGTAAGAGTCTGTGTCTGAGTGTGAGTGTAAGTATGTATCTCAGTATGAGTGAATGATTGTGTCTGAGGGAGTGTGTATGTCTGCGTGTTTGTATGAGTGCATATCTGAGTGAGTGCAACTGAATGTGTGTTTGAGTGAGTGTGAGTGTGAGTGCAAATTTGAGTGAGTGTATCTGCATGAGAGAATGAGTGTGTGTCTGAGTGTGTGTATGTGTGCATGTCTGAGTGAGTGTGTCTAAGGGAATGTGTGTCGGAGTGTAAATGTGAGCATAAGTGTGAGGTAGTGACTGTGTGTGTCTTTCAATAAGTGTTGCATTAGATTTAGTGAGACCACAATGAGACCTAAATTCCCACAACTGAAGCCTGTAACAAAAGAAAGATTTTCCTGATAGAATCTAAAACCTTGAAGTCATTGCCACCAATTAGTGGACAGTCTACTAACAGCGTGTTTGCTTTCCCCTGGCTTTCTCCACTTCTGGCCTCAACTACATCCAGATTCCTATCAGAAGCCTGGGCCTAAACTTTGAGAATTTGCCCTCATGTGTACCCTCGTACTTTAAAGTACTTTTTAAAATGTACCTCTTTAAGCAATGTTTTCATCACCGTTCCTAACAGCTTCGCTTCTGGCTCAGATTCGAATATTGTTGGTAATTGTTTCTGTGAATCCTGGCAAGACATGTTACTGTGTGCAGGACGCTGCAGACTTCAGGTCACCAACTCTGACTGGGCATTCTGCCAGCACCAGACTCCACGCCCTGTGACTGGGCACCCGTGTCCATTCGCTTGATGTCCCGCTCTTCCTCAACCAACTCAAAACCAAACTGACTCTTCATTAAACAGTTCTATAACATTTGTTGATGGGATGTGAACATCATTGGCTGGGCCCAGCATTTATTGCCTGTTCCTAGTACCCCTTGAGAAGGTGGGAGTGAGCTGCCTTCTTGAACCGCTGCAGTCCCTGTGCTGTGGGTAGACCCACGATGCCCTTAGGAAGGGAATTCCAGGATTTTGATCCAGCGACACTGAAGGAACAGCGATATATTTCCAAGTCAGGATGGTGAGGCGCTTAGAGGGGAACTTGCTGCCCTTGTCCTTCTTGATGGAAGTGGGCGTGGGTTTGGAAGGTGGTGTCTGAGGAGGTGTCTATGAATGGTGAATGGAGGGACAAGCATGAACCACGAACTTCAATAAATGTGTTTTACAGGCAGTTGCAGAAGGCAGCAGTTCCCCAGTACCTTGGTCCAACGCAGCACTCAGGAGTGTGGAGATGGTGCTATATGATTAATATCACTGGGCTGCTCATTCAGAGGTCCAGACTATTGTCTCTGAGCTTAAATCCCACCACAACAATGAGTGGAATTTAAATATAAAAAATAAAATTGGGGAATTAAAAGTTTGTCTCAGTGATGATACAAGTTATCATTGATTGTCATTAAAACTCATCTGGTTCACTCATGTCCTTTCGGGGCAGAAATCTGCCATCTTTCCCCTGGTCTGGCCGACACGTGACTCCAGACCCACAGTGATGTGATTGGCTTATAAGTGTCCCATTCACATTGATGCTAAGTGTGCCACATCATTGCTCTGTAAATGTCAGTGAACCTGCAGAATAATCTACAAAAATGCCAGACATTTAATCTTCAACCATTTAGATTATCTTAATAGTTGTCTCCTTGTAGTTTGTGGGAGCTCGCTGTGTTCCCTACACTACAGCAATGAGTTAAACACTTCGTGTAAAGGTAGTGTCACCATAGAGTCAAGAATGTGGTGCTGGAAAAGCACAGCATCGGAGGATGGTGCCTGACCTGTTGTACTTTTCCAGCACCACACCCTCGGCTCTAATCTGCAGTCCTCACTTTCACCTAGTCACATAACCATACTCTCTCTTTACAGAGAGAGATGACTGATGGAGTAACTGAGGATCACCATGCCTCAGGCGAGACGGAGAGATTGAGAAGGTGAGTCCTTCATGGTCAGCTCAGCCAATGTGGAGATTGAACCCACGCTGATAGTATCACTCTACGCTGCAAACCAGCTGTCTGACCAACTGAGCTAACTGACCCAATGCGATCAGGCGAGCGGAGAGATTGAGAAGGTGAGTCCTTCATGGTCAGCTCAGCCAATGTGGAGATTGAACCCACGCTGATAGTATCACTCTACGCTGCAAACCAGCTGTCTGACCAACTGAGCTAACTGACCCACACCATAGCCAATGAACATCCCTGACTGTAAGGCACTTTGGGAAGTCCTGAGTTAGGAAATGCACTAATTGTTGATTCTTTGTTTGGAATATTACTGAAGGGAGGATTTCCCGTCGGAAGTGGCAACTGTATTGAGGATTCTGAGCTTTCCAACACGTATCCATGGTAAGGCTTTGATCGGTGTGGTTTCACTGGCTGTGCACGACTCTAACGTTCAGATGCATGGAGATGATTACACTCTGGGAATCAATCAGCTCTGGTTTGATTCCAGGCCGAAGTGACTCGAAGCACACAGTCTTTCACGAAGACTAAGCCATTAACTAGGGGTCAGGTTTCATTCACAAGTATTCACTCAAGAGGATAAGGCCACACAATGTGAAACACGTTCAAATAGTTCCAGACCTTTGGAGCAGGTCTTTTCAGCACACCGAAGAATATAAAACAACATTCAAAAACCTCACCACAATACGTGTGAACTAGCTGCAAGTACAGGGCATCCCTGATTTCCGAACTAATCATACAAATACAATCCCCTACAGGAGTGTAATTTTAAAGATCGAACATAATTGCATTTTCTGTCCTGATGAATCACTAACTTACATTGTCCTTCATGGTGTTCCAATTTGCATACAAACCCAACTTTCAAACGGACTTAATAACAGAATTTGATTGAGTTTTTTGAAGAAGTAACAAAGAGGATTGATGAGGGCAGAGCAGTAGATGTGATCTATATGGACTTCAGTAAGGCGTTTGACAAGGTTCCCCATGGGTGACGGGTTAGCAAGATTAGATCTCACGGGAGAACTAGCCATTTGGATACAGAAGTGGCTCAAAGGTAGCAAACATAGGGTGGTGGTGGAGGGTTGTTTTTCAGACTAGAGGCCAGTGACCAGTGGAGTGCCACAAGGATCGGTGCTGGGTCCTGTACTTTTAGTCATTTACATAAATGATTTGGATGAGAGCATAAGAGGTACAGTTAGTAAGTGCAGGGACTGCCTGTATGTACCGCAGACATAAAACAGAGACAAAATATTACAGCACACCAATAAAAATGGATCTATTTATCCAAATACTATGTCTTTCATGTTTAAAAAGTACATCAAAATTGGAGGTGTAGTGGACAGTGAAGAAGTTTACCTCAGATTACAACAGGATCTTGATCAGATGGAGTTTAATTCAGATAAATGTGAGGTGCTGCATTTTAGGAAAGCAAATCTTAGCAGGACTTATACACTTAATGGTAAGGACCTCGGGAGTGTTGCTGAACAAAGAGACCTTGGAGTGCAGGTTCATAGCTCCTTGAAAGTGGAGTCGCAGGTAGGGTAGGGTAGTGAAGAAGGCGTTTGGTATGCTTTCCTTTATTGGTCAGAGTATTGAGTACAGGAGTTGGGAGGTCATGCTGCGGCTGTACAGGACATTGGTTAGGCCACTTTGGGAATAATTTGTTCAGTTCTGGTCTCCCTGTTATCGGAAGGATATTGTGAAACTTGAAAGAGTTCAGAAAGAATTTACAAGATGTTGCCAGGGTTGGAGGATTTGAGCTACAGGGAGAGGTTGAGTAGGTTCGGGCTGTTTTCCCTGGAACGTTGAAGGCTGAGGGGTGAACCTTATAGAGGTTTATAAAATTATGAGGGACATAGATTGGGTAAATAGACAAGGCCTTTTCCCTGAGGTGGGGGAGTCCAAAACTAGAGGGCATAGGTTTAAGATAAGAAGGGAAAGATTTAAATGGGACCTGAGGGGCAACATTTTCACACAGAGGGTTGTGCATGTATGGAATGACCTGCAGAGGAAGTGGTGGAGGCTGGTACAATTGCAACATTTCAAAGGCATCTGGATGGGTATATGAATAGGAAGGGTATAGAGGGATATGGACCAAGTGCTCGCAAACGGGACTAGATTAGGTTTAGATATGTGGTTGGCATGGACGAGTTGGACCGAAAGATCTGTTTCCATACTGTATATCTCTATGATTCTGACTCTACTGAGCTGTACCAAAATCCTGTCAAAGACAATGAAGGAACAAAGGATTGCATGCACTGAAGAATTAGCTTGATGAATAGACCCTGCCTGGGGAAAATAAGGTCATTATTATATCTGAGAAATTTATTCAAATAAGTTAATTCAGACTTAACGAGCAGCCTTTCATCCTCCACTGTCCCTCTCCCTCCCTCTGTCCTTCAGTCCTTCCAGGACAAGCTGAATCATTATGAACACTGTCACATTGACTATCTCACCATTCCGCTCTGTTAATGAAATACTTTCTGAAGTGTTGGCATTATTAAAGCATAGAACATTACAGCGCAGTACAGGCTCTTCGGCCCTTGATGTTGCACTGATCTGTGGAACCAATATGAAGCCGATCTAACCTACATTATTCCATTTTCATCCAGATGTTTATCCAATGACTGTTTAAATGCCCTTGAAGTTGGTGAGTTTATTACTGTTGCAGGCGGTGCGTTCCACACCTTTACTACTCTCTGAATAAAGAAACTACCTTTGACCTCTGTCCTATATCTATCACCCTTCAATTTAAAGCTATGTCCCCTTGTGCTAGCCATCACCATCTGAGGAAAAAGGCTCTCACTGTCCACCCTATCTAACCCTCTGATTATCTTATAATGACTATATTATAAGTCTCAATTAAGTCACCTCTTAAACTTCTCCTCTCGACTGAAAACAGCCTCAAGTCCTTCAACCTCTCCTCATAAGACCTTCCCTCCATACTAG
Organism: Chiloscyllium plagiosum; assembly: GCF_004010195.1. Lineage (NCBI taxonomy): Eukaryota > Metazoa > Chordata > Chondrichthyes > Orectolobiformes > Hemiscylliidae > Chiloscyllium > Chiloscyllium plagiosum. Next base: position 92,069 of record NW_025215378.1, read on the forward strand.
ATAACATCCTAGTAAATCTCCTCTGCATCCTTTCCAAACTTCCTATAATGTGGTGACCAGAACTGTACACAATACTCCAAGTGTGGCCGCACCAGAGTTTTTTACAGCTGCAGTATGACCTCATGGCTCCGAAACTAAATTCCTCCACCAATTAAATCTAACACACTGTATGCCTTCTTAACAACCCTATCAACCTGGTGGCGACTTTCAGGGATCTATGTACATGGACACCGAGATCTCTCTGCTCATCTACACTACCAAGAATCTTACCATTAGCCCAGTACTCTGCATTCCTATTACTTCTTCCAAAGTGAGTCACCTCACACTTTTCCACATTAAACTCCATTTGTCACCTCTCAGCCCAGCTCTGCAGCTTATCTCTGTCCCTCGGTAACCTGCAACATGCTTCAGCACTATCCACAACTCCATCGACCTTAGTGTCACCCACAAATTTACTAACCCATTCTTCTATGCCCTCATCCAGGTCATTTATAAAAATGACAAACAGTAGTGGCCCCAAAACAGATCCTTGGGGTACACCACTAGAAACAGAACCACCACTCACTGTCTTCTTTCAGCTAGCCAATTTCTGATCCAAACCGCTAAATCACCTTCAATCCCATGCCTCTGTATTTTCTGCAATAGCCTACCTTGGGGAACCTTATCAAATGCTTTACTGAAATCCACATACACCACATCAACCGCTTTAACCTCATCTACCTGTTTGGTCACCATCTCAAAGAACTCAATAAGGTTTGTGAGGCACAAGGTAAAAACAATGACTGCAGATGCTGGAAACCAGATTCTGGATTAGTGGTGCTGGAAGAGCACAGCAGTTCAGGCAGCATCCAAGGAGCTTCGAAATCGACGTTTCGGGCAAAAGCCCTTCATCAGGAACAAAGGCAGAGAGACTGAAGCGTGGAGAGATAAGCTAGAGGAGGGTGGGGGTGGGGAGAAAGTAGCATAGAGTACAATAGGTGAGTGGGGGAGGGGATGAAGGTGATAGGTCAGGGAGGAGAGGGTGGAGTGGATAGGTGGAAAAGGAGATAGGCAGGTAGGACAAGTCCGGACAAGTCATGGGGACAGTGCTGAACTGGAAGTTTGGAACTACGGTGAGGTGGGGAAAGGGGAAATGAGGAAACTATTGAAGTCCATATTGATGCCCTGGGCTTGAAGTGTTCCGAGGCGGAAGATGAGGTGTTCTTCCTCCAGGCGTCTGGTGGTGAGGGAGCGGCGGTGAAGGAGGCCCAGGACTGACCTACCCTTCACAAAACCATGTTGACTATCCCTAATCAGATTATTCCTTTCTAGATGATTATAAAACCTATCTCTTATAATCCTTTCCAAAATGTTTCCATAACCAAAGTAAGAAATTTGACAGCCAATTTGTACAAAGCAAGGTCCACAAACAGCAATGTGATCATGACCAGATGTCATAATTTGGAGATGCCGGTGTTGGACTGGGGTGTACAAAGTTAAAAATCACACAACACCAGGTTATAGTCCAACAGGTTTAATTGGAAGCACTAGCTTTCGGAACGATGCTCCTTCATCAATTATGAGCCCTCCACAACCACCTGATGAAGGAGCAACGCTCCGAAAGCTAGTGTGCTTCCAATTAAACCTGGTGGACTATAACCTGGTGTTGTGTGATTTTTAACTATGACCAAATATGCAGGTTAAGATGGATTGGCCGAGTTAAATTGTCCCTAGTGTCCAGGGATGTGCAGGTTAGCTGGGTTAGCCATGGGAAATGCAGTGATAGGGGTGGATCTGGTGTGGGATGCTGTTCGGAGGGTTAGTGTGGACGTGATGGTCCCAACTCTGTAGGGGTTTGTATGATTATCATCCTGTATCGAGTGTCAGAAACAACAGGGAAATGCTCTAATCCAACAATTCCACCCACATCAGCCTTTGAGAGGCTGGGTGTTCCAAACCCTCTAACAATCATTCATACTGACCTTCCCAGAATATTGTGAACTCCCTCCCCTCCTCCCCCAGCCCATTGCAGAGTTGTGCTTTGTGACTGAGATCTGACCAAGCTGGGAGCAAGTTCGCTCAGGAAAGAGCAGCAAACTCAATCCTTGTTTTTTTTTCCTGAGCTCTCTGGTGTCCTGGACCGTGTCCAAAACATTCTGACAAAAGCAGAAAGGAGCAGGGTTTGTGTTACATACAGCTGTGAGAGGGAAGGGTCATTTTTATCATGATACATTCAGACAGACACAACAGATTGACACCACTTAGCAACCAATAGAATTATTACTAACTCTGAAAAGACTATAATTATAGATCATCTTTTAGTGTTTCCTGACATGTTCTGACACACCTCTGGGATTTGAACCTGGATCAGCTGTAAGGACATTACCACTGCATCACAAGAGCCCATGATGTATAATTGTGTACTAATTATTTGCTGTCAGAAGTGAAGCCTTTTTTCCATGAAGTCAAACCAGGGCCTCCCATTGCCCTCTCACATGGATATAAAACATTTCCCATGGTCCCATGGCATAAAAGAGCAGGATGTAATCACCAATGGTCCTGACCAATAGTTTACCCACAATCCGCAGGACTGAGCCATTCCCTGTCACTCTGCTGCCCTCTAACAGGTTGCTGGGTGAAAGTTGGCTCCCATGTTTTCTGCATAACATCAATAGACACACTTCTATAAAGCTGTCGAGTGGATTGGTGGATCCAGTGGTGGTGAGAGGTACTATATAAATGCAGGCTGTGTGTTTTAGGGGGAGTCACTGGGCCTTCCCTGAGACCTTTAGCTCAGCTTGTGGTCACGGTGTGTCCTGGAGGGAAGGGTGCTTAAAGAACGGCAGCATTCTCAGACGGAACAGAAAACCTGAAAGAACTGCAGATACTGGAAAACTGAAACAGAAACAAAATTTGCTGGAGAATCTCAGCAGATCTGGCAGCATTGATGGAAACAAGAGTTAGTGTTTCGGTGTAGTGACCCTTCTGTGAATTCTGTAGATGGGCCAGATCTAGAGTCATAGAGATGTACAGCACGGAAATAGACCCATTGGTCCAACTTGTCTATGCTGACCTGACATCCGAATCTAATCTAGTCCCGTTTGCCAGCACTTGGCCCCTATCCCTCTAAACCCTTCCTATTCATATACCCATCCAGATGCCTTTTAAATGTTGCAATTGTACCAGCCTCCACCACTTCCTCTGGCAGCTCATTCCATTTTGACACTGATTTCCAACATACTCCACACTGTAATTGGAAGACCGCAGATCATCTCTCCGATGAGCAGAATGTTTACCTTTAGCTCTGTGGCTTCAGATCCAACGGGAGCTGCCTGAGGAAATTGTTGGGCCTTTGTAAACTGCGATAGGTTGAAATATCTACATATCCAACTGAGACATGTTAGATGGGATGAGTCTCTCTTTAAATTGGGCCATAATTTCACCATCAAACAGCCAATGAAAAGTCCATTCAGGACGAAATGACAATCCCAGACAGGCTTCTCCAGCTGCTCAGTCAGAATGCTGACCTTCCGGGAGCCTGGACTGTTTGCTTATCGGGCATTCCTTCTGTCTGCTCCCAACAAGTTGAGCATCGCTCGCAGGGCAAAGGTCAAATTCCCAGCAGGCCGTGAGGGGATTTCTCCTGGTTTGGGATGTTATCATTTCGTCGGCCACAGAGATAAGGTAAACATTCTGCTCATCGGAGAGATTATCAGCGGTCTTCCTTTTCCAGAGTGGAGTGTGTTGGAAATCAGTGTCAAAATCGGTGCAGAAGCTGGCCCCATTATTCAGACACTCAATAGAAATCGGTTGAAGCAGCCAGGCCTTATGAGGTCAGGAGAAAGTGAGCACTGCAGATGTTGGAGATTAGAGTCAAAATGTGTGGCGCTGGAAAAGCACAGCAGGTCAGGCAGCATCCAAGGAGCAGGAGAGTCGACATTTCGGGCATAAGTTGATGAAAGGCTTATGCTTGAAACGCCAACTCTCCTGCTTCTCGAATGCTGCCTGACCAGCTGTGCTTTCCCAGTGCCACTCTTTTTAAGGCCTTCTGAATCACTAGAGTTAGTGATTTTCTGCATGTTTTCTTGGCTTGCTTTCTTTTATTTTGAAGACAGATTCATTGACAGCTACAGAAAGAGACCACACCATTAGGCTCACCTGGTTTGTGTTTGTGTTGGTGGTAGATGCAGAGAGATTGTTTCCTCTTGTGTCTAGGACCAGGGAGAGGTGTCTCAGAATAAAGGGTCACACATATAAGGCAGAGATGGTGAATACATGAGAGTATGTATCAATGATTCTGATGCTGAGATTGGACCAGGGTGGACAAAGTCAGAAGTCACATGACACCAGGTTATCGTCCAATAGGTGTATTTGAAACCACCAGCTTTCGGACATTCACCTGATGAAGGGGGCTCCGAAGGCTTGTGATTTCAAATGAACCTGTTGGACCTTAACCTGGTATCATGTGACTTCTCAATTATTCTGAATCACAGGACGAGTGCGGTTCCACACAGATCCGTACTGTCAGACTTTCACAATCTATATCAACGATAGAAGTGAAGATGTGAGAGCTACATTTGCTGATGACCCAGAGGTATGTTGTGACGAGGATGTAGGATGTTGCACCTGGATAAACCAAAGGGTAAGTCAGTGGGCAAAAATCTGGCAGTTGGGGTATAATGTGAGAAGATGTTCCCTTTGTCAGGAATTCCTTCTCTCCAAGGGGAGTGGAATACGTCACTGTAGGGGGTTCATAGAATCCCTACAGTGTGAAAGCAGGCCCTTCAGCCCAACGAGTCCACACCGACCCTCAAAGGAGTAACCCACTCAGACCCATTCCCCAATATTTACCTCAACTAATGTACCTAACCTATACATCCCTGAACACTATAGGTAATTTAGCATGGCCAATCCACCTACACATTTTTTGGACTGTGGGAGGAAACCCACGCAGACACAGGGAGAACGTGCAAACTCCACACAGACAGTCTCCTGAGGTTGGAATCGAACCCGGGTCCCTGGTGCTGTGAGGCAGCAGTGCTAACCTCTGAGCCACCGTACCACCCCAGTTATTGAGGCTGGCTCTTTAAGTGCATTCAATGCTGTGATAGACAGATTTTCAATTCGAGAGGGAGTCAAGGGTTACAGGGAAAAGGCAGGAATATGGAGTTGAGGGCGATCAAGTCAGACTCGATGAGCTGAATGGCCTACTTTCACTCCTTTGTCTTATTGAGGTAAAGGAGATGTATACCTTGCCTTTGATATCCTGGCTTTGATCAGAGGAACATTCAAAAGATTAATATTTTAATCCAGAAGATTTGAGATGAGACAAGGAAGACTGGGAACTTCCCTCCTCACTCTCTCCAACAACAGATCCCTCACCTTTTACTGGAACCTGGAACTGCCTGGAAGGTTCACGTTACAAAGTGCTTAAATATAAACAACATCTGAATGTAATCTTTGTATATTGCTTTACAGGGAAACAAGTCCTGTCTTTTTAAATCTGTCTCCTGGGCTGTGAGTTACCCTCAGGCTTCTAGACTCGATAAGAAAGGGGCATAAATGGACTGTGTTTCGATTTTCAGCTGGAGTGCTTGCTGGAGGGAGCTTGGGCTGATTTATGTGTGATGGCGTATTTAAGCTGAAGCTTAAGGGAGCGTCCCTTGGCTGACACAATCAGAATTAATTTAACTTGCTCGGCACCAATTAATCCTGACTGTAATGGAACAAAGCTGAAACTGAAAATAAAACCAGCATTGATTCAACATCTTTAGAGGTGACCATGGAGGCATCAATTGGACACATTGCGCTGTCTGACATCGCTGTTACACTGAGTCCTCAACAGAACCCGAGTGAATTCTCCCACTTTTACACTTGTAATCCTTTTGGTTACTGAAGGTCAAACTAATGTGCTTTTTTTATTACAATGCTGGTAACCCACAACAGTTCCTGCTGTTTCAGGAAGTAATTGCAAACAATAAAACTGCAATTCGATTTACAGATGAGCAGCCTCTGGGTTAAAATGGGCAGCCTCAAAACAAATTGAAATTCAAATGCATTCCAATCGTGGTCACCCCCTAAATATTGGGAAAAGGTAGGAAACCATTCAGCCCCTCTAGACTAGCCCGAGACTCGGGAGATCCTGGCCAATACACGTCTCAGCTCCACGTACCCAACTTCAATCTTTGTCCATAAGACCTGGCCATGTCAGAACAGAAGGTGACCATTCAGCCCATCAAATCTGCTTCGCCATTCAACAAGGTCAAGAGGGATCTGACCACCCTCAACTCCTCTTTCCAGCCGTTTCCCCAGACCCCTGATTCCATTCCCGATTAAAATCTATTTCAACCTTGAATACACTCAATGTATGATAGGGGAAAGAATAAAAGGGAACCTGAGGGATGACAGAGGGTGGTTCACATATGGAAGGAGCTGCCACTGGAAGTGGTTAAGGTGGGTGCATTAACAACATTGAAAAGGCATTTGGACAAATCCATGGATAGGAAAGGTTTTGAATGATATGGACTAAGTGCAGGGAAATGAGGTTAGCGTGGATGGACATTTTGGTCAGCATGGACCAGTTTGGGCCAAGTGGCTTGTCTCTGTGCTGTTGGACTCTTTGAATCTATAACTCCATGACCCAGCCTCAACAACTCTCTATGGTAAAGAATTCCACAGATTCACTCCTTTCTGAGAGAAGAAATTCCTCCTCATCTCTGTCTAAAACGTGCAACTCCTTAATGTGAGATTACTCCATCTGGTCCTAGACTCCCCCAGAAGGGGAAACAGCCTCTCCACATCTCCTCAGTCAAGTCCACCTAAGAATCCTGTATGTGTCAACAAGGTCACCTCTCATTTAGATAGATAGAGTCCCTACAGTGTGGAAACAGGCCTTTCGGCCCAACAAGTCTACACTGACCCTCTGAAGGGTAACCCATCCAGACCCATTTCCCTCTGACTAATGCTACAGGCAATTTAACTTTGCCAATTCACCATAACCTACACATCTTTGGACTGTGGGAGGAAACCGGAGCACCCGGAGGAAACCCACGCAGACACGGGGAGAATGTGCAAACTCCACACAGACAGTCACCCGAGGCTGGAATCGAACCTAGGACCTTGGTGCTGTGTGGTAGCAGTGGTAACCACTGAGCCACCGTGATTTTCTTTCCCCAAGACATTCTGAGAGTCGGGGTTTCAATGACAGTGGTCACAGTGCTGATGGTATTCTGCTGAGGACACCCCTTGCCCCCGTCTCAGACAGGACGCCCCTTTAAATACGCAAATGCAGGATTGCCACATTGGTGTTGGGACCTGTGAGCTACCATTGGTCCTGGAGTGCTGGCAGGAAGGTGAGATTTGCATTCACATAGCGCCTTGCATCTCCCTGGGACTTTGCAATGCCTCTCGGCCAGTGTGATGCTTTTGAAGAGTGGGGCCACAGCTGTTATTCAGGAAGTGCAGCTGCCTACCTACGCTCAGCAACGTCGCATGTACGGCTTTGAGACGCTGATCAGATAATGAGGAGCGCCGTTTCAGGAAGGCCTCAGAAAACCGGGAAGGGTTCCCCAACTCTATGGGATCCTGGAATTTAAAACAATGAGGGAAGGTCAAATGGAGGTATTCATGATGACAAAAGGTTTGGAGAAAATAGACATGGAGCGGATGCTTCCTCTTGTGGGCATTCTGGGGAATTTTGAGCAAATTTATAACAGAGTCAAGAAGAAATTACTTCTCCCGAAGGGTTGTGGATCTGTGGAATTTGCTACCTCATATTGAGGTGGATGCTGGAACAGTGAGTAAATTTACGGAGGAGTAAGACAGATTTTAAATTGGTAATGTGTTGAAGGGATATGGAGAGAAGGCAGGAAAATGGGGGTGAGGAGTAGATCAGCCATGATCGAATGGCAGAGCAGACTCGATGGGCCGAATGGCCTAATTCGGCTCCTATATCTTAAACAACCCTCTCAGAGGTAGTTGTTGACTCCCCTATTTCTCACATCCCTCAGAATTTACAATACAGCAGTCCCTGTCTGGAATGACAACGGTCACTCCTGAATAATGGGCTGTGCATTGAGTGCGCCACGTGTTTCTGATCAGACTCAGGATGGTTTTGCACTTTTAGTTTCCTCTGATAGTTGATGATGCACACAGCAGGGTGGAGAGGCTTTCGATTTCACTGCTGTCATTGTCCCTGCACCAGGCAGAATCCCAGACTGTCAATAAAACCCATCAGGCATGACCATGTACAGCTGCTAAACGCACTCTCTCACCTCCTGAAATCAGTGGCTGTGTTATTAGCCATCTGAGTTTAAAGCAATATTTTCACAGTCACGGTGAGATACCAGGGTCACTGGCTTTTGGGAATATAAATATGGTAGCATTTACAGGGTCATTAAAGAGGTCAGAACCCAACAGAAAGTCAGAGGATAATGTGGAACTGTGCAAAACAACATTGTGGGTCAACCCACAGCACATGGACTGCAGACGTTCAAAAAGACAGCTCACCCCCACCTTCTCAAGGGGCAACTAGGGACGGGGCAATAAATGCTGGATCAGCCAGCGACACTCATATCCACAAGTAAATATGAAATAATTAACTGCAGCTCACATGAATATACAAATCAGGGAGAGGTGAAAGATTATCAGGGATATGCAGAACGTAGAGTACAGTGAGTCATAGAGATGTACAACATGAAAACAGATCCTTTGGTCTAAATGCCGACCATTAATCTAATCCCATTTGGCCCATATCCCTCGAGACCATTAGATCAGCCATGATCTTATTAAATGGGGGCACAGGCTGGAGGGGCTGAATGGCCTACTCCTGTTCTTTGTTTATACAAATTAGAAGAAGGAACAGGGCTGTTCAGCCCTTCCCCATACTATACCATTGTGCCTGATCTGATTGTAGCCTGTCATCCTCCCCGTAACCTTTGACCCTACTGTGAGTCAAGAACCTCTCTCCTTGTGCCTGAACACAGCAGGAGGTGAATGGAGGGACTCGGAGAGACTCCCACATGGCTCAGGGGTGAGAGTGTACCATCCACTGAACCACATGCAACTCTGATAATCACCAGCTCTGCTTGGGACAGTCGCTTTCTGGCTGGAGAATTCCCCAGCGCAATGATTACCCTCGTTTATGGCCCTCTCGCTGTGGTGTAGCACCTTCTTACCAAATACATCAACACGCCCTGTAACCCTTACACTGGGCACCATGTCATCACGCCCTGTAACCCCTACACTGTGCGCCAGTTCAACACCATGTGCGATTTACAACATTTGAGCTCCATCGGAGGTCGTTCTCAGTCTTATCTTCCCATAGGAACACTGAATCCCATTTGGCCTACTGAGTCTGCACTAACCCTCTGAACAGCATCCCACCCAGACCCCTATCCCATCCCCATAACCCCAAAACCCCACACTCCGACACATCCCTGAACACTATGGACAATTTCCCAGGGCCAATCCACCCTAACCTGCACATCTTTGGACTGTGCGAGGAAACCGGAGCACCCAGAGGAAACCCACACAGACACGGGGAGAACGACTACAGAGGCTGAAATCAAACACAGCTCCCTGGTGCTGTGAGGCAGCAGTGCTAACCACTGAGCCACTGTTACTGGACCCAAAACATGATCTCTGTTTCTCTCTCCACAGATGCTGCCAGACCTGCTGAGTTTCTCCAGCCATTTCTGTTTTTGTTTCAGATTTCCAGCACCCACAGTTCTTTGGTTTTTTTTGAGTTGAGTCTGTCTTAGAGAGGACAGTGTTGAATTTGAGGGAGTTTCAGAGCATGAGGAAGAGCCGGCTGAAAGCGGGGGAAGGAAATGAAGGTGGACAGAATTCGAAAGATTATGAGGTTCATTCAGTGCTCTGATTATTCCACTGCCCAGAATCTGTGCAGATGGTTCCAGTGTGGTCAGGACCTACACAAAAACACATTGCTAAGGTCCTGTGAGCTGTTTTTGCCAAACATGCGAGGACGCCACATCCAAACACAAGGAGCTCTCATTCACAGAAGGAAACGCTTTGTATTGCGTCAATTCTATTTTGAATAATGAATAACGGCACTATGTAGGGTTGTTGCCAGATACACAAATCTCCGAGTTCAGATTACACTGTAAACCAGTTGAGTTGTAATAAACCCATTCTGATTTATGCTTACATCTGAGGGCCCTCCATTGTGCAGCTTTCCTCTCAACCCATTCACAGCTGTCTCTCACTGTTTATATGTACCATATCTATCCTTTGTTTACGCTGTGACAAATACTTGCATAAATGTGAGTGTTGAGTTCATCTCAACAATATCATGCTCCTTCTCCCCCACTTGCCCTCTGACTTCACACGTAGTTTGTAATGTTTTCCAACAGAGAAACGAGTTTAATTCTGGGACTAACACGTAGATCTTGGAGTGGAGAGTTGAGTTTGAAAACAGCTGCTGTGTCATATGTCTTCGAGGTCTGTGATAAAGCACCACCAGTCAAAATAAAATATTTCAACTCCAGTTAGTCCCCTCTTGCTGATATTTTAACAACCACGCCAACCTCTCCTGGCTCAAATCAAGTGCTTGTTGCTGAATTGTTTCCCTTTGTGGAAGATGGATCTTTACAAACAGAGCTGACAGCAAAGTGCCTGTTAGACAGTCTCCTTCACCACACACAGAGTCAGTGACATATAGCAGCTGGAGAGACCATACTTAGCTCCTGACTCAGACTGTGGCTGACTTCAGGTGACTGAATCCAGGGCAAACACAGCTGCTCGCTTCTGCAGTGTAACCACAAGCTGACCCCACCACGGTCACACATCGGTACGCACTGCGGCACCAGGTGGGAGTCAAACCTGGCCATTCAGCCCTTCGAGCCTGTTCAGCCTCCCAGTGAGATCATGGCTCAACGTCTATTTCCTGCCTTTTTCCCAGAGTCCTCGGCTGCCTTCCTGAATAAACATCTGTCTGTTTCAGCCCTGAATGTATTTAATGACCCAGCCTCAGCCCTCTGTGGGAGAAAAGAAATTCCTCCTCATCTCTGCCTTCACTGTATGACCCCTTTTTCTGTGATGTTGCTGTCTGGACCTAGAATTTCCCAAAAGGGATATAACCTTTCACCATCGACCAAGTCAAGCTCCCTAAGTATCGTGTGTGTTTCAATAATGTGCATGGTATCACAAGGGATAGGGGAGGAGGAGGCCATTCAGCCCCTCGAGCCTGTTCCATCATTCAATAGGATCTTGGCTGATCTGATATTCCTCACACCTACTGTCCCCCTCGATTCCCCAAATGTTCAAGGGTCCACCTCAGCCTTAAATCGTCACTCATTCTTCTAGCAGCAGAGTCAGCGCTGGCCCAGGGAAGACCCTTATGTAGCCGAGGGGAAGGGGGTGTTTCTGAACGGACCGAGAGCTGGGCCCACAGGAACAGCAGGGCCCTAAGGCTCCAGTCTGAGGTTGAAGATCCTGACCCTGGATCCTCACAGCAGAAGGAAAATGGCAGCATCATTAGGGAGTGTATCACCATGGCGATCAACAGCTCGGCAACGGCTTGGCAACGGCTCAGCAACTGGTACCAACACCGAAACCCAACAGCACCCATTCACAGGGCAACCACCCCACAGTCACAGAGACACCCCCTCCCACAGTCACAGAGAGACACCCATGGTCATAGGGAGACCCCCTGTGGGGGGGTGGGGTCACAGGAACAAGGTCACAGGAACACCCCTCCATGGTCACAGGAAGACCCCCACAGTCACAGGGAGACCTGTCCCTCCCCTAACATCATAAGCCATTTAACGAACTGCTATTCACTGCCATGTCTTCTGCTATTGCAAATATCCTGAAGCCAATACATCATTGGCTGAGAGGTGCCTCTGGACACCCTGAGGTGGTAAAAGGTGCTTTGAAAGTGCAAGTCTGTTTTATCTCCATCAAACACATGGCACCAATCCAAATAAATAGCTGTTTCCCTCAGGAGCTGCCCCCTGACCTGCTGTGAATTGCCTCTCTCCCCAGGGGGATATTAATGAAGTGTGTTCGGTGGAGTCAACGGCTGTTGTGACAAATAGAGAGAGAGAGTCCTTCCAAAGCTGTGCAGCAGATATTGTGCATAGAGCTTACAGATTATCCCGAGAGCTGGAGGGGTTTGGGAACAGATATTCCTGAAGACCACGTGTGATTGATGGCACAGTGGGGAACAATGAAAGACAGGCGACAGCGAGAGACAGAGGGAGGAAGTGAAAGGCTCGTTTCCCCATTTGCAACAAACTCAATGTCTCACTTTCATGTTTACATCTTCTTTTAGTTTTAACTCAGTCATTGCACTTGGTGCTAACAACAATGCCAGCCTGCATTTTCATAGCGCCTTTAACAAGTGTCTCTGGACATTTCCCGGGAGCTTTTCTATGCAGCTTAATCAAACCGGTGGCAGGGAATGAAGGAAGGTAGCAAATAGGTGTCTGAGAAGGTCTTAAAGGAGGTGGGAAGGTGGAGATTGTAAGGGGGAATTCTAGAACTCGGGGTCCAGGTAGCTGAAGGCGATTTAAAACAGAACTCCTGAGGAAAGCAGAATCAGAGGGACACAGTGATCTCCAAGAGCTGGAAGAGGTCACACAGAAAGGAATTTGAACTCAAAGGTGAACATTTTGAACGGAAACAAGATTGTTGGAGAAACTCAGCTGGTCTGGCAGCACCCCTAGGGAGAGAGAGAGAGAGAGTAGAGTTGATGTTTCGGACTCTTCTTCAGAACTCAATATTTTGAAGTCAGGCTGTTACTGAACCAGGGAGCAGTGTAGATCAGTGAACACCCAGCAGGGCAGGGGAGTGGGATTTAGTGTGCATTAATCCCCACAGAGGGGTGCAAGGAGGGAGTCTGGCCAGGACAGCGTTAGGATAAAAGTTGAAGGAAATGCAGAGGCTGGAAATCAGAAATCAAAATAGAGACTGATGGAAAAGCTCAGCAAGTCTGGCAGCATCTGTGGAGAGAAATCAGAGTTAACATTTCAGGTCCGGTTCTGAGGAAGGGTCACTCAATCGGAATCGTTAACTCTGATTTCTCTCCTCAGATGCTGCCTGACCCGCTGAGCTCTCCCAGCATTTTCTGGATTTGCTTCTGGCAATAGTGCAGGCTGAAGATTTAAACTCAGGAAGGAGAGCTGAGGCCACAGGAAAAACAGCTACTGCTGTTCTAAACAGCGACGCACACTGCAAGTGAATTACTTTCAAGTGACCTTTGCTATGCTTACGCTACAGATGCCACTTGCCTTTTGTAACAGAAAGCACTTGTCCACTCTTCATGTGGACACACTGGTTACAAAGGCCCAATAACAACTCTCCTTCCTCAGGCAGCTGAGGAAATTTGTCCTGACGTCGAATCCCCTTGCCAACTTTTATAGGTGCGCCATCAAGAACATTCTGTCTGGATGTATCACTACCTGGTGTGGCAGCTGTACCATTCAAGATCCGAGACGGTTACAGAGAGTGGTGAACTCGGCCCGGACAATCACAAAGACCAACCTCCCATCTATAGGACCCATCTTCCAGGCCCACTGTCAAGGAAAGGCCACCAGCATTCTCAAAGATCCATCCCATCCTGACAATGTTTTTCTACAACCTCTACCATCGGGGAGAAGGTACAGAA
>NW_025215378.1:113093-114698 GCF_004010195.1 Chiloscyllium plagiosum
CCCCACCCTCCTCTCCGACCTATCAACTTTATCCCCACCTTCATCCACCTATTGTACTCTTAGCTACCTTTCCCCCAGCCCCACCCCCCTCTCCCATTTATCTCTCCACCCGGAGGCTCCCAGCCTCATTCCTGATGAAGGACTAATGCCCGAAATGTTGATTTTCCTGCTCCTCGGATGCTGCCTGACCTGCTGTGCTTTTCCAGCACCACTCTAATCTAGACTCTGATCTCCAGCATCTGCAGTCCTCACTTTCGTACAGCAGATAGTCTACCTTGGTGTCATCATTCCCCATTATTCCAATTTCCCCTGACAACATGGGTCTCCAGAAATCTCTTGTAGAGTCATGGAGTTCAGAAACAGACCCTTCAGTCCAGCCAGTCCATGTGGACCACAATCCCAAACAGAGCTAGTCCCACCTGCCTTTTGACATCTGCCTTGACCACACTCAATGACTGCGTCTCCACAGCCCTCTGGGGTAATGAATTGTAAAGATTGACCACCCTCTGGTGAAGAAATGTCTCTGAGATGATATCCCTGGTACTAGACTGCCCAGACAGTGGAACCCCCTCTCTACATCCACGCTGTCACATCTGGTAAGGATGTTCTGGACTTTTGCTCAAAAACTGCATGAATTCATGTAAAACTCTGTTATCCCACTTTTTAGATTAGAATCAATCTAACCATCATGGCACAGACAGAGAACACAGGGGGCTAACACCTTCAACATCTTGTCTAGCTATCACCATTGTTACAGTTTACCTGAGAATGCAACTTTTAAAAGAAGTTTTGTGATTTACACATGAAAGAAGTGAAACTATCATGGTATTCAAACAGATGAAAGACTCAACAGACAATCAAGGTATTTTTCGATGTATAATTTCAGATACATCACACTGTAAATTTTTGCTATAAATTCTGTGCCTTACAATTGTGTTCTCCACGATCACCTGATGAAGGAGCATCGCTCCGAAAGCCAGTGCTTCCAGTTAAACCTGTTGGACTATAACCTGGTGTTGTGTGATTTTTAATCTTGTAAGGATGTTGTTAGTTTCAGTTCAGGTAGGCAGAGTGCTGGAAGTCTACAGTAACATCTCGGAACAGTTTAGTTCAAAAGTATCTTTAGACTGAGAGAAAAAAGGCTCTGTGACGGAGTGGTATTGTCCATACCTCAGGCACGAATTGCTCCAAACCTTCCATGCAAGCTCATGTCTGGGGTACAGTACCAAAACAGCGAATGAAATGGTACAAGGACACACTGAAGGCATTGTTTAGATGTTTTAATAATGTATTGCTCATCAGTTCAAGTGCACCCAGTGTAAAGGAGTGTGGTCTCTTTGGAATGTGTGTGTGTGTGTGAGAGAGAGTGTGTGAGTGTATGAGTGTGGGTGTGTGAGAGGGTGTGTGTGTGAGAGAGAGAGTGTGTGTGTGAGTGTGAGTCACTGATTGTGTATGTGTGTGAGAGAGAGAGAGGGTGTGAGTGTATGTGTGAGACAGAGTGAGTGATTGTCTATGTGTGCGAGAAAGAGAGAGTGTGAGTGAGTGCATGAGAGAATGTATGAGTGTGTGAGAGAGAGAAAGTGTGTGTAAGTGTGTGAGAATGTG
>NW_025215378.1:114848-120323 GCF_004010195.1 Chiloscyllium plagiosum
CGGGTGTGAACGTGTGTGTGTCGGTGTGTGAGTGTGTGGGTGTGAGTGTGTGTGTGTGAGCGTGTGAGTGTGTGTGCATGTGAATGTGTGAGCGTGTGAATGTGTGTGAGCGTGAGTGTGTGTGTGTGAGCGTGTGAGTGTGTGTGAGCGTGTGTGTGTGTGTGTGAGCGTGTGAGTGTGTGTGCGTGTGAGTGTGTGAGCGTGTGTGCGTGTGAGTGTGTGAGCGTGTGAGTGTGTGTATGAGTGTGTGAGCGTGTCAGTGTGTGAGTGTGTGTATGCGTGTTCTCTGCTTACCTGTTCATCGTTCTCCACCTCTCCGCACAGTGAAGGTGCTGCTTTCAGCTGTGTCTTTAATCAGGCTCCTTCTGGAGTGTCTCCTTGTGTGTTTCAGTGTCCAATCAGACATGATCATTGCTTCTGTGAAGCACCTTGGGATGTTTCACAGACTTAAATGCGGCTGGTTGTTGTCGAACTTTCTGATGTTCAAGGACAATGTTTATTGTCACAACGATAACCAGTAATTATTCTCATGGGTATTCTAATTCTAACGGAGAGGACTGTAATTAGCTGAAGACTACACTGATGGAAAGGGCCACTGTTTGAAATGTCATTCTACTAAAAACAAGATCTTTTCTGAGCTTCCAAATCGGAATGATTTCATAACTTCCCTTTCTTTATCTCAAGAAACCACTTTTAAG
This sequence comes from Chiloscyllium plagiosum, assembly GCF_004010195.1. Taxonomy (NCBI): domain Eukaryota; kingdom Metazoa; phylum Chordata; class Chondrichthyes; order Orectolobiformes; family Hemiscylliidae; genus Chiloscyllium; species Chiloscyllium plagiosum. The sequence continues at coordinate 115,547 of NW_025215378.1, forward strand.
AAGCAGATAATTATATACAGTGTATAAAATATCAAATATAAAATGAAAATAATGCAGCCAATTGAGTATTGCCTGCATAGGCATTTCAGGAAAACTGCATTTCAGACTGTTAATGACTGGTATATTATTAATAGACTAATGTTTAACATAATCTTTCTGTCTACTATTTAAAGGAGATACTAACCTTTACACCTCAAGTAAAACACTGTAAGAAAATGGAGTCTTTTTTAAAAGTAGATTTATGTTTTGTCCAACATTCGGTTCTGGATAAGCAGGAGATCCCTTCAAAAAATATTGGGAAGACAAAAATCCATTGTTTTCACCAAAATACTGCAGATGCTGGAAATCTGACATCAAGTCAGAAAATGCTGGAGAAACTCAGCAGGTCAAGAAGGATCTGTGGAGAGAGGAACAGAGTCAAGAACAACCCAATCTGACAGAGTGGTAGCGGACTGAAAAATGTTAACTCTGTTTCTCTCTCACACAGACTTTCCAGACCTGGTGAGTTTCTCCAGCACTTTTTGCTTTGATACAATGGTCTTCAGTCTCCATGACCAACACCTCTTCCTCACCATCGATTTTGTCCCTCTGTCTGGTCACTGTGGGAGGTTAAACCGCACACTCCACAGCATGATTGAGTCATAGTGTCATACAGCCCAGAAACAGACCCTTCGGTCCACCCAGTCCATGCCGACCATAATCCCAAACTAAACTAGTCTCAGCTGCCTGTTCCCGGCCCATATCCCTCCAACCATTTCGTATTCCTTATCCAAATGTCTTTTAAACGTTGTAACTATATCCGTATTCCTCTGGCAGTTCATTCCACATAATAACCACTCTCTGAGTGAAGAAAATTGTCCTCATGTCTTCTTTAAATCTTTCTCCTCTCACCTTAAAAGTACTTCCCCCTGGTCTTGAAATCCATAACCCAAGGGAAAAGACACCCACCATTCACCTTATCCGTACCTCTCAATGTTTTATAAACCTCTAAAAGGTCACCCCTCAACCTCCTATGCGCCAGTAAAAAAAAGTCCCAGCCCATCCAGCCTTTCCTATTAACGCAAACCCTCCAATTCCGGCAACAAACCGCTAAGTCTCTTCGGAACTCTTTTCAGCTTGATAGTATCCTTCCTGTAGGTAAAAACAATGACTGCAGATGCTGGAAACCAGATTCTGGATTAGTGTTGCTGGAAGAGCACAGCAGTTCAGGCAGCATCCGAGGAACAGCGAAATCAACGTTTTGGGCAAAAGCCCTTCATCAGGAATCTGAAGGATGCTGTCTGAACTGCTGTGCTCTTCCAGCACCACTAATCCAGAATATCCTTCCTGTAACAAAGTGACCAGAACTGCACACAGTACGCTGGAAGTCATTGTCCCATCTGATCCCTGATTGGGTTTCAAGCCCCAGAGGCTATTCATTACCAAAGCCACCTACATCACTGAAAACAAAAGCTCAGAGCAGGTCAGACAGCAAACATGGAGAGAGAGAGATAAGCCTTTAGAATTCAAAACATTAGCTTGCTCTCTCTCCATGGATGCTGTCTGACCCACTCTGAGCTCCAGTACAAATTCCAGTATCCGTATTATCTTGCTCCAACCCACCTTTATTGCTGTAATACCACTAATTCTGTGACTGCCTCAATAGGACATTCCAGGTTCCTCTGTGATTGATCATCACAAAGAGTGATCTACTATCATCTTGTTTACAATACCATCAGATGCCATGTTAGACAATAGTCAAGACAGCAGGACAGTGGATCTGCATGTCTTTGGAAATGGTTATATGATCCTGTAGACCTACCTCAATGGACCTTAGTTCAATTGCACATCTGAAAGTCAGACTACCTCACCAACCCAGCACTGAGGAAGGGCTGACAGGACCCAGGCTGCATTCACATCTCCAGAGTGGCACTCCAACTCAAATCCTGAGGCTCAGAGAGACACCACTGTGTCAACAGTGACACTTTGTTTTTAGCTGGTGGGAGCTTGGACCAGAGCCTCAATAGAGGGAAATATGAAATTTTGGGGAAGGAGGTTATTTTTTACATTATCACCACATATTTAGTCCAAATTCACAACATAACAGGCAACAAATCATTGCTATCATTAAACTTCCAACTATGTTCCACTTACCCCTGAGAGATGACTTAACATTACTTTCACAATATTCTGCTACTGTCAGTTTGAAAACAAACAGGAATATGTATGATAAGGGTGGATCAAGAGACACCAAGCTCAGCCTTAACCAATCAGCTCCTGGCTTTAAGGAAGGTGATTGAAAGGCTAGCAGCCAATCTCCTCTCAGTATGTGATTCAAACGTTCAAAACCTCTGAGTCTCCATTTCATCCAGAGAGCGACCTGGGGACTCAGGGTTCCTGGCAGAGAATAGAAGGCACTGTATTAATCACCAGTCAGCAGGAGGGGGAGTGTTTACACCCCCCAAGCCCTCCACACCATCCAGCAATCATAGGAACATGGCAAAAGGCCATTCAGCCTCTCTAGCTGCTCCACCATTGGATCATGGCCAATCATCTACTTCAACACCATATTGCCACTTTTAAAATACATTCACAGGATAAGGGCATCACTATTTAGGCCCAGCATTTATTGCCCAGAGGGTAGTTAGGAGTCAACCTCATTGCTGTGGGTCTGGAGTCACATATAGTCACATGGAGTCACAGGTAAGGAAGGCAGATGTCCTTCCCTAAAGGACATTAGTGAACCAGGTGGGGTTTCCCCCCCCCACTCCTCAATCCAGATATTTATTGAAACCAAATTCCACTATCTGCTGTGGTGAGATTTGAACCCAGGTCCCCAGAACATTAGCTGGGTCTCTGGACTAACTGTCCAGTTATAATACCACTAAACCATCACCTCCCCTTAGTATCATCAGCCCCATTTACATGGAATTACAGATCAGCCAGAAACTCACTGACTGACGGAATAGGCTCAAGGGGCTGAATGGCTTACTCCACATCCTGTATGCATTAATGTCATTAATAAGTAGAAATCTTTCTCTTGAACCTACTCAGTGACTAAGCCTCCACATTTCTCTGGTGTAGAGGATTCCAGCCTCTGATCTCAAACTAACCGCAGATATAGTAGAGCTCTTCAAAATTACAAGGGTGTTGTTGAGCCACTAGGGAGTAGGGGGGTCGCTTATGATGGGACACATATTTATGACAATTTACAGGAGAACTACAGGAGAATACGTGAGAAATTTATTCAACACAGTGAGAAAACATTCCCCTAAAGAGCAGTGGAAAGAGATTCAAGCGAAACTGTCTGAAAGGAGTTAGGTACTAAAGAAAGGATAGAACCCTGCATCGCTATGGCAACAGAGGGGCACTAATGAGCTGGCTCTTTTTGAACGAGCTGGTGCTATCTTGGCCGGGCCGAGAGGCCTCCTTGTAGGCTGAGTGAAAGGAGACCAAAACTTAACGTGCTGTTACAACAAACTGGCAAGGCTAATCCCCGACAGAACCATCTGTTATCAATGTGACAATCAGCACCACACATCATGAACAGTCTGACGATGCACTGTAATAGTTTGTTGTCAGAGCGTTGAGTTGATCAATGGCACCCTGTGGAGATTTACAGAACTCCAGCAAACATTGTTTGTGACAGGGCCTTTATATGGAAGACAAAGCAAGACTTGTTCATTCATTATGTGTCAAAGTTGGTCGGGTCTATCAATAAGACTTATTTCATCACCTCCTCCAACTCTCCACAATTACTTGTCTTTTCGACACTTCAACAAAGCGACAGTTGAATTTTTAATTTGACCGCACTTTACTCAGTGACAAGTCCGTCTTAAAATATCTATGACTTAGTGACAAACAAGAAAGCTAATAATCTGTCACTATGTCAACTGTGATGCTCTACCTTCAGTATCTCCTGTTTTTTCTGAGGAGGTGTACAAGAGTCTAGGGAAGTGATGGCTGTGGTATTATCACTGAACTATTTGTCCAGAAACCTGGATAACTTTTTGGGGACCTGTGTTTGAATCCCACCATGGCACGTGGTGAACCTCGAATTCAGTAGTGGTCTGGAAATGAGAGCTTAACTACAGTCATTGTCGGGGAAAAAAACAACGGAACTCAGTGCCAAACAGCCAATCCGAAATCTGAGCACAGACAGTTACTTCATTGTAAACCTCGCAACACATAGACATCACTGCATGCTGGAGACTGCTGGGAAGTTATCATTATGGTGAGAGATGTCAGGGGGTATGGAGGGAAGGCAGGAATAAGGATTGACAACGATCATGTTGAATGGCAGACCAGTCTCGATGGGCTGAATAGCCTACTCCAGCATCTATTTTCTTTGTTTCTACACCAATGTTTGGAATGTAGGGAATAGTGATTTTACCATTTTTATTGTCCATAGTAAGGGGCAAAGGTATTTAAACAGATCTAAACAGTGCCATCTTGTTGAGGAGCCCCACCTGCTGCCTGAATAATGCAGGGCCTTCTGTAAAACCTCTTCTGGGGAAGATTCGATGAACCACAAGGTCATCAGGCAACAGCAAGGCCACCTGAAGGGCCTTCCCTGGGAACCTAAGACCATGGGGTGGTGGTGGATGGGGTGGGGCAGGGCAGAGAGGGCGGAGCTGAGAGTGTGCTGCTGACCAATCAGAGGCTGGCAGCTCCTGCACTCAGCAGCGCCATGGAGGAGGCTATGGCTGCAACCGGTGGGGTAGGGTGGGGTGGTGCGGGATGGGGACAGCCCAGAGTCACACAAGGGAACTGAGGCCAAAGGTCAGTAATGGGCAGG
>NW_025215378.1:120381-121927 GCF_004010195.1 Chiloscyllium plagiosum
GGGGGCAGGGGGAACATCTGGGGAGAGTGAATGAAGAGGGATGTAGGAAACAAGGTTGGGAGGTGGGGTCATTCCCAGGTAGGATCAAGGTTAGGGAGAAGTGGGGTAGGTCACAGGGAGGAGAGGGCCAAGGTGGGGTCAGAGGTCAGGCCTACGGTTGACCAAGGTTTGGGGTTGTCAGTGGGGGATGGGGGATGAGGATCAGAGGAATGGATATGGAAATACATTTCCTATTAGCTGCCTTCCCTTTCCAATGTCCAGTCTTTGGATCACACAGTGATTGGTTTTCATCAATCTCTTTTCCACCTCCCCCTCCCCTTTTCCAAGGTGACAGTCTGTCCAGTTTGTGTATCAATGCACAACACACATAGCAACAGGCGGACCCACTGTCGGTGAAGCCCAATGGTGGTGTGATGAGGCCTTTAACTGGTCACCAGCTGTCCACTGAGGGCCCTCGAATGGCCGTGAGGCTGGGATGTCCACTCTGGGCTCTGTCACCTTGAGTGGATCTTCCAGCCTCACAGCCCGCTCCACTAGCAGCCCCCATCTCCACCTGCAGGGGGCAGAAGATTCGGCCCAAATTTGAGAATGGACTGGAGTCACATATTGGTCAGAATGGCCCAGAAGGGGCAGATCCAGTTTGCTGACAGCAATCCCATTTGTTTCTTTAAATCCAGAAAGTTCCACAATCAATTTATTCGAAAAACTTCATCTTTGAATCAAATTCAATCCCGGTGAAATCTCAACTCCTCCCTTCTCACTGGAACCCAACCATATTACATCTTCCACCAACAACAACAAAATACAGCTCGTGCCTGGAACCTGATGTAGAAGAGGTGAACGTTCCGGAGCTTAAAGCAACATCTGGGGGGAGGAGAGAGAGAAACTGAGTTGACGATTCTGGTCTTGAACTGGGAGAAATGATCCCATGGCAAAGACATTGCCTCAGGTGGCCAGCTTTGTGTCTGTGCTGTTCGTGGGAGCTTGCTGTATAACAACTGATTGCGGCCTCTCATTTCCACGGTGACTGCACTTCAGAAAGAGATTCGTTAAGGTGGAAACTGCTTTCGGGCACCCTGAGGTCATGAAAGGTGCTACGTAAATTTTTTTAATTTCAAAAATATACTTTATTCATAAAATAATTTGATGGTCTGTACAATTGGTAATGCCATACATATGTAAACATGTACATACAGAGATCAGAATTTATCATTTTTATACAGGTCTGTACATTTTTTGATCATGTGCCCATACAATTAGCTGAGGCGTCAGCAGAGCCCAAATGACTGCATGGGCCCCCTGTTCTTCGTTAGGCAGGCAGACTTTACACGGTGGTCTTTCCCTACCGCGCCTTGGCGGCAGCTGCCCCAAGCTTCAGCACATCCCTCAACACGTAGTCCTGGACCTTGGAATGTGCCAGTCTGCAACACTCAGTCGGGGTCAACTCCTTCAGCTGGAAGATCAACAGGTTTCGGACCGCCCAGAGAGCGTCCTTCACCGAGTTGATGATCCTCCAGGCACAGTTGATGTTCGTCTCGGTGTGCGT
>NW_025215378.1:124444-136521 GCF_004010195.1 Chiloscyllium plagiosum
CCCCATCGTCTGCAGCAGGAGCAGGTTCTGCATACTTTCCTGGAGCTGGGACAGTTTTCCCCGTCTCTCTCTCGCCTCCTGAACACCTTTGAGGATGAAGGACCTCTTGATGTTCCCTTTTACTGTTTCCCACCAGTCCGCTGGGGACTCAAAGGAGGGGCTTCACGGTTCTCCAACCTGCGTAATCCCTCTTGAGCTCCTCGATGTTTCCCGGGGTCAACAGCTTGGTTTTCAGTTTCCACGTTCCCTTACCAGCCCGCTGCTCGTCCTGTAGGTGACAGTCGGCCAGCAGGAGGCAGTGGTCAGAGAAGAACACCGGCTTGACGTCGGTGGATCTGACCGACAGCGTTCGGGTGCTACGTAAATGCAATTCGCTTCACTCTCATAACCCCTCAGCCTCAGTATTTTCACTGAACCTTGGTAAACGAGATTTTGAAAATGTCGCACACGTTTGTTGGGGTGAGTGGGGAGAGGTCTATCTACTCTGGTTAGGGAGAGGACAGCGATTCCAAATGCCTGCCTAGAAGGTAAGATGAGAGATCTCTTCATGCAGATGGGTCTAGGAGCAAGGGATGATCTAACCACAGGGAGAGATCACTGCACCCAACCAAGGTTAATATTCAAAGCAAGGGAATTGGCACAGTGTTGAAATAGGGAAAGAGAGAGAGAGAGAGTGTGTAGCTCTGTTGGCACACAGTGCCCACATCTTGAGCCCTGTGAAAATACCAGACAGCTATCACCCTGTGACCCTTGACCTCTATTTGCACCTACCACCTGCCCCACCTCCCCACCCACCACCATAGTCCCCAGCCCCATGATTCATTTCACTGTCTACCACCCCCTAAACCAATCAGTTTAGGTTCCCACAACAGACCCACTAAAATTTAATTGAGGACAGAGCCTCCAAATGACAGGAGGGTGAGGTGTCAAAGGTCACATCTGACATCCACCAATTCCTGTGCCTCACCCCAAATGCTACCAGGCCAGCGAGCTTGGTTTTCGAAGTGATAAGTCTTTGGACTTTATCCAATACAACCAGCCACTGAACTGTATACAGTAAACATGTATTTATTGTCCATTGCGAGGAATCTGGGGATTGGGAGGATTGGGAGCTGCTTTCTTTGGTTACTCACGGGCAGGGCAGCAGGGCCTCTGGGTTAGGCCCAGAATGTGCTGGAGTGTATCATCTCAAAACCATGAACATTCTCCACCTCACTATGCAGCTCAAACATGCCTTTTTCTGAGGCGGATGCTGGTGGGAATATAGTGAGCATTTTTGGATCCCATATCTAAGGGAGAATGTGCTAGAGTTGGAGGGCGTCCAGAGGAGGTTCACAAGAATGATTCAGGGGATGAAGGGTTTGTCATATGAGGAGCTGTTGAGGACTCTGGGTCTGTACTCAATGGAGTTGAGAAGGATGAGGGGGATCTGACTGAAACTTACAGAATACTGAGAGACCTAGATAGAGTGGACGTGGAGAAGATAATCCCAGTCGGAGAGACTAGGGCCCTAAGGTACAGCCTCAGGGTGAAGGGATGACCCTTTAGAACTGAGATGAGGAGGAATTTCTTCAGCCAGAGGGTGGGGAATCTGTGGGACTTATTGCCGCAGAGAGCTGTGGAGGGCAAGTCCTTGAGTGTCTTTAAGACAGAGATAGATCATTTCTTGATTGGTAAGGAGATCACAAGGCAGGAGAATGGGGTTGAGAAACATATCAATAATGATTAAATGATGGAGCGACTTGATGGGCTGAATGGCCAAATTCTGGAAGAGATCCAGCCCAGCAGGGAGGAGATTGAGCCCTCGTGGGGAAGCCCAGCGTGGACCATCTACAAGCCCATGGCTAAAGAAGGACTGAAATAATTCCACACTATCTTGTCAAATTCAAAGCAAATAGTGAACAATTTTAGCTGATTCCTGAGCACGCTGTTTTGCTTATCTGCTTTTTGCTTTACATTTGCTGCTGTGATTGTCTGCTCTCTCAATGTGCATTAATCACCAAAGTGACGCTTGCTTGCATATCTGGAGATATCCAAATGTTTCCCATTGGATTTAATTTCTCCCAGCATGCAAGAACAATGCTCAATCTTCATTAACATTCACAGGAGCAGGGATGTATTGCTGCAGTTGTACAGGGCCTTGGTGAGACCACCACTTGAGTATGGTATGCAGGTTTGGTCTCCCTATCTGAGGAAGGCAATTCTGGTGAGGATCCTGGAGACAACAGGACTGATGGATGAAGAGAGACTGGATTGGTTGGGAGTTTCGAAGAATGAGGGGGTGTGGGGGGGAGGATCTTATAGAAACCTATAAAATTCTAACAGGACCAGACAGGGGTAAACACAGGAAAGGTGTTCCTGATCCAGGGGAGTCCAGAACCAGGGGTCATAGTCTAGGATACAGAGTAAACCATTTAGTACGAAGATGAAGAGAGAATTCTTCACCCAGAGAGTGGGGAGCCTGTGGAATTCTCTGTCACAGAAAGCAGTTGAGGCTAAAACATTGAAGGCTCTCAAGAAGGAGTTAGATACAGTTCTCAGGGCTAAAGGGATCAAAGGGTATGGGGAGGAAATAGGAACAAGGAGACTGAGTTGAATGATCAGCCATGATCCTATTGAATGGGGGAGCAGGTTCAAAGGGCTGAATGGCCTCCTCCCGCTCCTATTGTCTATGTTTCTGTTTAACAACACAGAACAAAGTGCAGTCTCCATGATGCCGCTTTCAGGATGAGTTATTCTGCTGAGGCCTGTCTGGCATCTCTCTGGTGAGAGTCACATATAAAATTAATAACTCGATTCCACAGAGTGTTCAGGAAATGATGGAGCTGGGGGCATCGATCTTTGAGAGAGATGTTCAAAAACAGATAAACCTTGATCTCCAGCAACCAGGTGTGAAACAGAAAATGAAGCGAGATGTTCTGAACATTTATAAAGCTCTGGTAAGGTCACAATAGGGCATTGCATCCTGTTCTGGTCATCACACTTCACCAGAGTGGTTCCAGTGACGAGGGATTCTGATAACGAGGGGTGAGTTGAAGAAAGGGATTAGTTCCACATAGAGAGAAAAGGAGATCGGGGGTTGGGTGGGGAGGATTTGATCAAGGTCCCCAAGATAAGTGCAGGTTTAGATAGGGAAGATGAAAAAACTTCTGAGGACACAGCTTTAAGAGTTTGGGCAAGGGTTGCAGAGGGGAACCGAAGGGTAAACCGAAGATGATGATTGATTCTACAATGAAATACAATGAAACACTTCCATGTGCAGTCCATGTGCTGGACGTAGACCCACAATGCCCTGAGGGATGGCCAGGGGATTCTGGGTATCTGGTCAGTATCACATTGTGTTTGGTGGGATCTTTCCTTCAGTGTCGCTGGATCAGAAACCTGAAATTCCCTCCCTAAGGGCATTGTGGGTCTACCTACAGCACATGGACTGCAGCGGGTCAAGAAGGCAGCTCACCCCCACCTTCTCAAGGGACAACTAGGGACGGGCCAATAAATGCTGGGCCCAGTCAGTAACACCCATGATTGAATAAAAAAACTCTTGCTATGCAGAGATTGGCTGCACACTTCCTACATCGAACCAGCCTCAATCCTTCAGAAGAACTTGCTTGGCCCCTAGTGTCATCCTGAGGTTGTGAAAGGCACTAGATAAATGCATGTCCTGTGAAGGTGCCACACGAGATCAGGTGCGTGGCCAGATAGCAGGATTATGGGATGTGTAAACATTGCTACTTCCTCGCACCCACCGGAACATTCCGTGACTATTCAGGGCAGACTGGGCAGAGATAGTGGGGGCGGGGGTGTAATTTGATCTTGACTTGCCTCCTGGCATTTCATTAAATGTGTTAAAATCTCTTCATTTCCCAGCAGTGTAATCTATCAGCTTTAATAAGCCAACAAGATACTGTCTTACTTCACACAAATAGTTCATTAAAGGGCCGTGTTATATTTTTATTGCTTTAAGTGTGCAGAGAAAGCTGTCCGGAGAGTTCATAAATCTCACAGGACTCTTGGCCCGAAAGGCTTATGTTTGAGCTCGGAATGTGTTATGAAAATTAATCTTCTTATGATGCCAACCCGTAACATTCCTCCAACGCTGACAACATATCAATTTGTGTAAACTTGGAGTTAGAGGACAGTCATTTCAGTCCCGTCAGTGAGATTAGTGGGGAATGGGGAAATTAATACAAAGTCCATCCCTTGATATCAAAGGCACCTTCACTTTCCCAGTGCAGGAGGGTAACTGATTTTATTAAAGGGCAAAAATTTCTCTCAGTATTTAATACTGCCTGTTTTCAGCTACAGATTTAAATTAATGCAGAGTCCATTCATCTAGGGTGTGGGTGGGCAGCATGGTGGCTCAGTGGTTAGCACTGCTCCTCACAGCACCAGGGACCTGGGTTCAATTCCACTCTCGGGTGACTGTGTAGATTTTTGCACATTCTCCCTGCGTCTGTTAGATGTACTCCAGTTTCCTCCCATTGTCCAAAGATGTGCAGGCTAGGTGGAGTGGCTGCACCTAAGTTACTCGGTAGTGTTCAGGGATGCATGGGTTAGCCATGGGAAATGCAGGGTTATAGTGATAGGGCACCCTTCAGAGAGTCAGTGTGGAGTGAATGACCTCCTTCCACACTGCAGGGATTTGATGACACCATGATGGAAGCTGACTTTGAATAGAGAACAAAAAGCGTTTGGCCAGCCACAATGCAAGAAATTCATCAGATCAATACAGTCCACACCAGCCCTCCGAACAGCATTCCACCCAGACCCAGACTCAATCCCCTACCCTAGCCCTCCATTTCCTATGGCTAACCCACCTAGACTGGAGATGAAACTCCACACAGCCAGTCGCCCAAGGCTGGAATTGAACCCAAGCCCCTGGCGCTGTGAGGCAGTAGTGCTAACCACTGAGCCCCCGACTTATGAAAGCAAAGCTGAGAACTGTAGATGCTGGGAGGAATCAGGAAATCAGCCCATGGAGAAAGGGAGAGAGAGGCTCAGACAGCCCAAAACCTGGTTCAGAGAGGGAATACACGTGTTCAAAATCTGGAATATAAGCCAAACCCACCTCAAACTACTCATTTTGACCTCAGACAGGAGGCAAGTGACTGATAGAAACATTTCAGGGGGGCTATGTTCTTCCGGTGTAACTCTTAGAGTATTGCGTGCTCAGGATTCAGGTGAAGAGGAGGTGAGATGGGGCTGGGAGAAAGTGAGGACTGCAGGTGCTGGAGAGTCCGAGTTAAAAAGTGTGGTGCTGGAAAAGCACAGCAGGTCAGGCAGCATCCGAGGAGCAGGAGAGTCACCACTGTTGGAGGTGACGAAGTGCGAAGGAAGATGGACAGGTGGGACAAGTCAAGAGCATGGTGCCGAGTTGGAAGTTTGGATCAGGGATAAGGTGGTGGGGAAGGGGAAACAAGGAAGCAGATGAAATCCACATTGATCCCGTGTGGTTGCAGGATCCCAAGGAGGAAGATGAGGCCTTCTTCCTCCAGGTGTCGGGTGGTTAGGATTTGGCAATGGAGGAGGCCAAGGACCTGCATGTCCTCAGCGGAGTGGGAGGGGGGAGTAGAAGTATTCAGCCACGGGGTGGTGGGGTTGGTGGGTGCGGGTGTCCCAGAGATGTTCTCTGAAATGTTCTGCAAATTGGTGTCCTGTCTCCCCAATGTAGAGGAGACCACATCGAGTGCAATGGATGCAGTAGATAACGCGTGTGCAAGTACAGGTACATCTCGGTTGAATGTGGATCCTTCAGAGAATATCTCTGGGACGCACTGACTTGTCTGTCGGATGTGTCTCCACCGCCAAACTCTCGCCACCCGACACCTGGAGGAAGAACACCTCATCTTCCACCTTGGGACCCTCTAATCACATGGGATCAATGTGGATTTCATCATTTCCCCTCCCACAATCTTATCCCAGATCCAACTCGGCACTCCCTCTTGAACCATCCTACCTGTCCACCTTCCTTCCCATCTATCCACTCCACCCTCCTCTCTGACCTATCACCTTCTCCCTCACCTCCATTTACCTATCGCGTTCCCCCCAGCCCCACTCCCCTCCCATTTATCTCTCAGCATCCCCTCCGGCCCACAAGCCTCATTCCTGATGAAGGGCTTATGCCCAAATCATCGATTCTCCTGTTCCTCAGATGCTGCCTGACCTGCTGTGCTTTGCCAGCACCACACTCTCAACAGCTTCTCGATCACGGCTGATCTCATCTCTGCCTCAACTCCACTCTCCTACCTGCTCTCTATAACCCTTCAACCCTAATTACAGATTACTAATTAAAAATCTCCTTCCATTTACTCACTGTCCCAGCATCCGCTGTATTCTGGGCAGATTTCCAAAGGACAAGACTGACCGGGAAAAGATAGCGAGGACTTAGACCTTTCACCAGAGGGCATGCCAAACCATTGAGCATCAGTGAAATACTTTTCAAGTGTTATCCCCTTTGAAGGGGAACTTGCAGAGGGTGGTGTTCCCATGGATCTGCTGTCATTATCCTTCTGGATGGAAGTGGTCATGGGTTTGGAAGGTGCTGTTGGAGAGACTAGGTGAGTTATTGCAGTGCATTAACTCAACGCGTTTTGTGATAAAGGCCAGGATAATGGTGATGGCTTCCTAAACATTGGTGTCAGTGTCCATGGTTAGTAAATTTTGGATAGGATAGGTTTCCACTAATATTATGATTTTACAGTTTGGTGTTAACATTCCAGGGAACACGTATCTAAAGATGACAGTTTGAGAATCTGAATAGAGGTTTTTTTTTGGTCAAAAAAGTCCTGGAGATTAAGAAATACTAGAGTTGCTAGCAATCACAGTGGCTCAGTGGTTAGCACAGCTACCTCACAGTATCAGGGTCCCAGGTTCGATCCCAGCCTTGGGCGACTGTCTGTGTGGAGTTTGCACATTCTCCCCGTGTCTGTGTGGGTTTCCTCCCACAGTCCAAAGATGTGCAGGTCAGGTGAATTGGCCATGCTAAATTGTCCATAGTGCTGGGCGCATTAGTCAGAGGGAAATGGGTCTGGGTGGGTTATTCTTCAGAGGGTCGGTGTGGACTGGTTGGGCTGCAGGACCTGCTTCCACACTGTAGGGAATCTAATATAATCTAGTTAATCCTGGAAAACCATCTTGTTATGGAGGTGTACTGTACCTTTAAGAGAGTTGAAAGGCTACGAAGGACTGACAAAGCACCGAGAGTCCTGGACAAGGTAAGAATGTAACACTTGAGAAATGATTAGCTGCAGCTGAGTTGCCATGAACCAAAACAAATTCAAATTTGGCCAATCTGTTTAAATTAAGCCCCAAAATACTAAAATCAAATCAAATTTGAATTTAGTATTTTGATAATATTAAAACCAATAAAATGATCCAATATTTTGGGGTATAAAACCGGACATTTTGAATAGATAGAAGGAGATTGGCCAAGCCACCAACTAGTACAGACTGCCAGCAGAACAGCTCTCTGAAAGGTACCTGTGCAGCAGAATGTTGAAACTGACCTAGAGAAAACCTACAGAGGAAAATCGACCAAGCTGACTTGTTTTTTGAAACATGATCTTTTTGTAAATCTTAACTGGGATTTTTTCGTTATCGGATCAGTAGTGTAGAGTGGGAGGTAAAAGATAGTTTTAAGAGAAAGGATTTGCACACAGTGGTAGGTTTTAATATTCTCTGTTGGACTTAAAGAATAAAATTGTTAATGTTTGCATTAAGTAGTGACCTCTGGGATAGTTCTTGGCCTCTTGAAGTTTATGGTGTGAGGTGAATTTCTTCAGTGTGGCTGGTTTAAATTAGCAGAGGGGTTTATCCCATATCATAACCATTTTCAATGAACAAAGGAAGGTTGAGGGGTGACCTGAGAGAAGTTCATGAAATAATGAGAAGTATAGATAGAGTTAATGAGAGTTGTCTCTTCCTGAGGATTGGGGATTTCAAGGCTAGGCGGCACATTTTTAAGGTGAGAGGAGAGAGGTTTAAAAAAAACAACATGAGGGGCAAATTCTTGAGCCAGAGGGTGGTTCACGTGTGGACTGACCTTTTTGAGGAAGTCGTGGATGTGAGTACACTTACAACATTTAAAAGACACTCAGGTAAGTACAGGAATGGGAAAGGTTTGGAGGTGAATGGGCCGGGAACAGGCAGATGGGACAAGTTTAGTTTGGGATTATGTTCAGCATGGACTATGAGTCTTTTAGGCCGAAGGGTCTGTTTCAGTGCTGCATGACTCTATGACTTATAATAGGAGGAGAAATTTGTGCACAGTAAGATCCCACAGACAGCACTAAGGGCAATGAATGCAGAGGTTGTGTGAGTGATAAGTATTGGTTGGGGCACTGGGAAGAACTCACCAGTCTTTCTGAAAAATAGCAGCACGGATCCTTTTAAATGCTCCAAAGGTCCAGTACAGCAGTCGCTCAGTGCCACCACAGGGAGCGCTAGTCTCGGTTTTTCTGTTTTAATCTCTGCAGTGGGACTTGGACACACTGATCTAATTTGCTCTGGTCTGACAGAGGTTAACAATGCACTGGCTAATATCATTTCAAGAGACTGGACTTGGGTGGAAATCCATCAGCTTAAGATTAGATTCCCTACAGTATGGAAACAGGCCCTTCGGCCCTCCGAAGAGTAACCCACCCAGACCCATTCCCCTTCCCTATATTTACTCCTGAATATGGACAATTTAGTATGACCAATTCACCCTAACCTGCACATCTTTGGACTGTGGAGGAAACTGGAGCACCCGGAGGAAACCCACGCAGACACGGGGAGAATGTGCAAACTCCACACAGACAGTCACCCGAGGCAGGAACCGAACCTGGGTCCCTAGTGCTGTGAGACAGCAGTGCGACCCACTAAGCCACCGTGTTGCCCCATGTCGCTGAAGTTTTTAATCCTGCACTCATCAGGACAAATGCAAGAATGCCAAATTTCAAATGGGCACAACAACCTCTACCTGAGGGGAAGAGGCTGCTGATTTGTTGGAAGTTCACTCTCTTTGGTTTGGTTTGGAAAGTAAAGGGGAAGCTACAGGTTCAGAATCTGCCAGAGAATTCTCAAAAAGATGCTGGATTCGACAATATTACTTCTGTCTGTAGAGAATGGCTCCCTGTATGTGAATGTACACTGCTCTAGAAGCAGAAATGAACAATTTTGGGAGCTGATTCAAGAGTTGTGATGTCAGAAAAGCACAGCCGGTCAGGCAGCATCCGAGGGGCAGCAGAATCGACATTTCAGGCATAAGCCTTTCATCAGGAATGAGGCTGATATGCCCTTCCTGATGAAAGACTTATTGCCCAAAATATCGATTTTCTTGCTCCATGGATGCTGCCTGACCTGCTTTACTTTTCCAGCACCACACTCTCGACTCTGATCTCCAGCATCTGCAGTGCTCACTTTCTCCAACTTTTGGAGCTGGACTGATTATCTCAAATTGGTGCAGCATATTCAGGATCAATTAGCAAATGCTGACTTATCACATCCAACAGGTAACTATTTCTTTTGGACTTAACATGCACATACCAAAGCAAATGGAAATGTATTGATAACTTATAAAAAGGGGTCAAGACAACCATTGTCTTACCAGACCGAAGGGCTGTTCTCATTAGAGAGAGAAAATTGTCCATGTAATGACCCTCAGGTCAAGAGAGAGTCTTTCACGGTAACCTCAGCTGCTGTGGGAATTAAACCCATGCTGTTGGCATTATCCTACATTGCTAACTGACCCCTACCCAATATGTAAATGCGTGCAGGGAGTGAAGTGCTTTGAGACAGCCTGAGGTCGTGCAAGGGTACTATACGAATGCAATTTCTGTCTTTACACAGTGGCAGTGTAGAGATGTAGCATTGTGAAACAAGCCTGCAGGAGGTAGATTATAATGTTTCCGTGATATAAATGGATCTGACTCAGTCAGATGCCACTTCACTGCCCCTGGTATTTGCAGCAGCATTGGGTAGTTGTATCTCAATTAACCACAGGGATGTTGAAGTCTCTGAGTAATGTAACTTTGCTGTTAGTGTCACGGTCAGATCAGCAGAGCCAGCAGACAGCACAGGAAGGAGTACAATGTCCATTAGTCACTCTGTGTGACAGGATTCCATAGACAGGACACACCATCAATTTGTCAGCTGTCATGTTCAGGAATTTATAACTCGACACTTCCAGTACGCAGAGAGTCTGAGGCACTCACTGTGCCTGAGGGATCCAGGCCTTTCCGTGTACGTACACACACACCCGTACACCCCTGCTCTCACACACCCCTTCACGCTTGTACATACAGACACACACACACAATCACACAGTCATTCACACATACATACTCACATGCTTGCATATACACTCAGACATGCACACACACTCACGCACACTAACACACACATGCACACTCACATTTACTAACACACACACATTCATTAATGCACACGCACACTAACACACACAAACTCACACACATGCACTAACATTCATTAATGTACCCACGCTAACGCACACTAGCACAAAACAGCACACACAATACATGCACGCTAACACACATGCACACACGCACACGGTCACACACACATACACGCATTCGTGCACATTAACACAGTCATACATGAAAAGGACAGTGGAACTTTAAAGTTGCAGTCTGTAATCAATGCTCACCCAAATGTTCAATCGATCTCAGAGAGAAAAGACTCTCATTTCCTTTCTCAGGATGTCCCAATGCCCCTCACAACCAACAAAATAATTGATGTGTAGTCCCTGTCGCAATGTGAGAAAGAGGACAATTCAATAATGCACAGCAAGATCCCTGAAGTCCTTTCTGTCTAGTACTTGTAACTTGGGTCTGGAGTCACATGTAGGCCTGACCAGGTAAGGACGGTAGATTTTCTTACCCAAAGGTCATTCGTGGATGAGTCTATTGACAGTGGTTACAGGGACAAATACTTTTAAACTGAATTCAAAAATGTACCATCTGACATGGTGAGATTCTAACCCACATCCCCAGACCTTTAGCCTGAGGCTGTAGGTTACTTGCCCAAATAGAGGGTTAGCTCAGTTGGCTGGAGGACTGGTTTCAGCTGCAAAGTGATGCCAACGTTGTGGGTTTGATTCCCGCACTGACTGAGGTGACCATGAAGGACTCTCTTTCTGAACCTTCCCCCCTTGCCTGAGGCATGGTGACCCTCAGGTTAATTCACCACCCATCGTCTCTCTGTAATGAGAGAGTCACCCTGGTTGCTATGGCTTTAGCCTTAAGCAGCTACTGCAGTAATAAGGAATTGGAAATCAAAATCGGTAGACATGATTAATATTCCAAAGTTAAAAATTGAAACATATTTTTCTCAAGATTAAAAATTTAAAGCACAATGGCTTTGATTTGAGATCATTTCGAAGAGTGATCTTTAAAATGTGTCATGAATCATTCCGAAAAAACCCCACAGGTTTCACTTTATATCAAGAATGACTGGACCTCTTAAAAGTTTCATGTTTAAAAATGCAATCAAACTGTTTTAACATGTAAAATGTTTCAGGCCTCCCTGGTGATTATTTCCAAGTTGAAGGGAGTCTACTCACACCTGGAAACACAGGAGTAACATCTTGACGTGTCATTAACCTGTAATTAGTGACAACACTCCCTGTTCATTCCACACTTGACATGTTAAGGAGTAAACCCTTGAGGATTATATTAAGGGTTTCACTGTGGAACATTGCCCTGCTACACACCCCACAAAATCTGCTCTAGGGAATATAGCAACAATTATATACATTTTTATAGCACCTTTGATAGCACATTTTTATAGCCATCCTGAGTCTTCTGAACTGAAATAAGACCCTGCACCACACTGGGATGTAGGGGGGACAGGTGGCCAACAGTTTGTCAAAGAGGAAGGTCTCAAGGAGAACGGGAAATAGCAAAGCAAGGTCATGAGGCGCTGAAATGTAGGGAGGCAGTTCCAGAGCACAGCAGCTGAAGGTACATTCCCCACACTAAACCCCACCCCAACCCCCACCCCAGTTCCCCCCACACTAACCCCAAACCCGACACTAAACCACACCCCAACTCCTGTCTCAGTCCCCCCCCAAACAA
>NW_025215378.1:136972-141196 GCF_004010195.1 Chiloscyllium plagiosum
ACCCAGTTCCCCCCCCCCCCACCCTAACCCTAACCCTGTAACTGTACCCATGCCCACCACTTCCTCTGACAGTTCATTACATGCATGAGCCACTCTCTGTGTGATCAAGGAGAAACATTCTGTCCATCTCTAGCCTATCAAACTTTTCCACTTTGTAAAGAGCTCCCTCAGTCTTCCTTCTCGGGATAAAGAGCTCCAAACTGGTCAATCTTTCTGGACTGTTGGAAACACATAGCCTTGGTCTCACCTTTGAGCTGATTCTAGAGATCACTCTGGTCTGGAGAGCAACCTTCTCTACTGTTTCACATTGATACAGAGTTGCAGAAGGACATTACAACAGTATTTGGATTTCAATAGCACCTTCCACCACCTCAGAATATCCGCACGTGTTTTGCAACTGAAGTGATGTATATTAGCGAGCAATGATGGCACTGTGGGAATGTTATGGGCTGAGGGACACAAACGTAATGCTCTGGTCATGTGAATTCAAAGATCACCAGGGAGATTGGTGGGGTTTAAACTCAATGAGGGAATTTGGAATTGCAAGTTTATCTCAGCGACGATAACCAGGAATTGTTTTTAAGTGTCCAAAGTAGCTACGAATGTCCTTTAGGGAAGGAAATCTGCATTCCTCCCTGGATCAAGCTGACATGTGACTCCAGACCCAGAGCAGTATGGATCCCTCTGCAATGGCCAAGCAATTCACTCAGTTCAAGGGCAATAAATGGGAACATTTGAAATTGCACACAAGATACTGACACATCAAATGCGTTGAGAATTGCAAGTCCCTGCTACTCCAGACAGCATCATTAATCAGAGTGTTTATTTAAAAGTTGAAATCTGTTTCCTGGAAGGAGTCTGTGGTTTTCACTGTGAACGGACTGTTCCTTCCTGGGAGAGAGAGAAAGGAACTTGGTCGAGTTTTCTTCCAGGAACATAAAACCCTCAAATAAACAATGCTCTTCAAATCCCAAAAAGGCCATGGAATTTATTAACTGTCAGCTGAGTATGTATCAAAAGAGTATGATTTAGTGGGCTAGTTGTACACATCACAGAGAATGAATTATCTGTATAAGATCAAGTAAACTTTGTTGACTCAACATTCTGTCTCTGCTGCCGGAGGAAAGGTTCATTTAATTCATCAAACGCTTGATTGTTGCATAACGTGGGGTTAAAAAAAATGAGAGAGGGGCACTCACTGCTGATGAATGGTCTCATTCATTCTCAAAAGGTGGGGTCCCTTCCAAGGTCGACTCTTATTGCCCCCTGATACAGTCGAGAGGATTGACAGGAAGTGTCCTTAGGATTCTCACAATTCAGCAGGATTTCCAACCTCCATATCCTCCTTCTACTTCGAGTCCTAGGAGTCTACAGCATGGAAAGAGGCCCTTCGGCCCAACATGTCCATGCTGTCCAGTTTTACTGTTTAAACTAGTTCTATTTGTCTGCATTTGGTCCATATCCCTCCAGGCCTATCCCATCCACGTACCTGTCCAAATGTTTCTTAAATGACAAAATAATACTCGCCTCCACCACTAACTCTGGCAGCCTGTTCCAGACACACTCCACCCTCAGTGTGCAAGAATGGTCCCTCTTGACCCTTTTATATCTCTCCCCTCTCACCTTAAACCTATGCCCTCAGGTTTTAGACTCCCCTACCCTGGGGAAAAGCTGGTGGCTATCTACCTTATCTATGCCTCTTGGTTTTTATATGGTCACCCCTCCTACGTTCCTATATTCGAGGGAATAAACCTTCCTGTTTGAAAACTGTTTGAAACTACTGTTCATTGACAGTTCTTATTTCCCGATGTTGCGATTTAAAAAAATTCTTTCTTGGGATGAGGCTCTCGCTGTTCAGGCCAGCATTTGTTCCCCATCCCTAACTGCCCCTGAATGGGGTACTTTGCTCCTTTCACCCAAGGGGCTGTTGACAGAATCTGAGAGCTGCCCTGGGGACCCACTCTAAAGGCACCCAGGAAGAGCTAGAATACCTTTTGAATAGGATGTCTTCATTCCTGGGCTGGATGGAAAAGCTGTAGATCATAGAATCCTGGCTGTGCAGAAAGAGGCCATTCAGCCCATCATGTCTGCACTGACTCGCCAAAGAGAATCCCACACCTTATCCCCGTAACGCCATATTTTCCAGGGCTAATCCACCTAACGTACACATCCCTGGACACTATGGACAATTTAGCATGGCCAATTCACCCTAACCTGCACATTTCTGGACTGTGGGAGGAAACCCACGCAGACACGGGGAGAATGTGCAAACTCCACACAGACAGTCTCCAGAGAGTGGAATCGAACCTGCGTCCCTGGCGCTGTGAGGCAGCAGTGCTAACCACTGAGGGGGCTTCGAGCAATGTAATAAAATCAGAAGTTGCTGGAAAAGCTCAGCAGGTCTGTCAGCATCTGTGCAGAGAAATCAGAGTTAACATTTCTGGTCCAATGACCCTTCCTCAGAAATGTTAACTCTGATTTCTCTGCACAGATGCTGACAGACCTGCTGAGCTTTTCCAGCAACTTCTGTTCTTCCTTTCTGATTTACAGCAAGCGCAGTTCTTAGGTTTTATTTCATCCAGGCATTTACGTGTTGTATTGTTGCCTGACCTTCTATTTTCATGCATTTTACTTTTGACTGGAAGCAATGAGCCCTCCACCTCCCTGTTGTCAGTGAAGACACACAGAGTGCATGGTCTCACTAGTTTATTCAAAATCCCTGACCGACTCCTCACAGAGACAGTGCAGACAAAAGGGCAAGGAGTGTGATGTCAGTATTTCCAGGTCACACTAATGAAAGTGGAACTGCTCCCTGGTGCCCTTCACCCCATGTAAATCATTAATGCAACGTATGGTTAACAGTGAAAGTGAAAATCGACCAAAT
This sequence comes from Chiloscyllium plagiosum, assembly GCF_004010195.1. Classification (NCBI taxonomy): domain Eukaryota; kingdom Metazoa; phylum Chordata; class Chondrichthyes; order Orectolobiformes; family Hemiscylliidae; genus Chiloscyllium; species Chiloscyllium plagiosum. The sequence goes on from NW_025215378.1 coordinate 139,857, forward strand.
AGACCTTATCTGGCAGAACGATAACAATTCTACCTTGAGCAAAGTCCCACTTGCTGCAGGAGTGTGTCAGAGTACAGTACATCTGAATATGGTGATTAAAACGATCTAAAAATCAGACCAGGTCCCTCATGCCTCAGCAGAATCATGATGGATCTTCTATCTACGTTCTATGTCCTCACCCTATCATTTTCAGTTCCTTAGTATTCAAATATCTCAATCTCAGTCTTGTGCATACTCACTGACATAGCATCCACGACTCCCCACTCCCCAGGCAGAGAATTTCAAAAAAATTCAAAAGCTCTCTGGTTGAAGAAATTCCTCCTCAACTTAGAGCTGAGACTATCACTGTCCAGTCAGGGGAAGGAAACAGCCTCTGAATAGCCCACAGTACATCTGACAGTTCCAGCCTGGACTCGAAACATTTAATCTGCTTCTCTCTCTTCACAGATGTTGCCAGACCTGCTGAGTTTTTCCAGCGTTGTCTGTGTTTGTTTCAGATCTCTTGCATCTGCAGTATTTTGTTTTTATTCAGATAATTCATGTCCACTTAGAACGCAAGTGATTTTACGTTGTTACTCTTCCTAAAGGTTACTCTGGTGCATCATGAAAGGGAGTCACGTTATTTTAGCGGGGAATGGTGTATTATGGACTGAAATTATGAGGGCTTTCATCCAATGCCATGTCAGACTAATTATCTGCATTAGTTTTTTAAAACCAGTCTCCATCTATTAGTCGCCCCTTGAGCAAGTGGGAGTGAGTTGCCTTCTTGACCCGTTGGAGTCCATGTGCTGTGGGTAGACCCACAATGTCCTTAGGGAGGGAGTTTCAGGATTCTGACCCAGTAACAGTGAAGGAACAGCGATGTATTTCCAAGTCAGGATGGTGAGTGGCTCAGAGGGGAACTTGTAGGGGGTGGTGTTCCCATGTATCTGCTGCCCCTTGTCCTTCTAGTTGGAAGTGGGCGTGGGTTTGAAAGGTGCTGTCTGAGGATCTTTGGTAAATTTCTGCAGTGCACCTTGTAGGTAGTACACACTGCTGCTACTGAGTGTCAGTGATGGAGGGAGGGGGTGTTGGTGGATGTGGTGTCAAACAAGTGAGCTGTTTTGTACCAGACACCACCATCACCATCCCTGGATATGTCCTATCCCACCGGCAGGAGAGACCCAGCAGAGGTGGTGGCGCAATGGAATACAGCCAATAGACAATAGACGCAGGAGTAGGCCATTCTGCCCTTCGAGCCTGCACCACCATTCAATATGATCGTGGCTGATCATTCCTAATCAGTATCCTGTTCCTGCCTTATCTCCATAACCCTTGAGTCCACAATCGTTGAGAGCTCT
>NW_025215378.1:141237-155206 GCF_004010195.1 Chiloscyllium plagiosum
GAGACCAGAACTGCACATAGTACTCCAGGTGTGGTCTCACCAGGGCCCTGTACAGCTGCAGAAGAACCTCTTTGCTTCTATACTCAATCCTTCTTGTTATGAAGGCCAGCATGCCATTAGCCTTCTTCACTAACTGCTGTACCTGCATGCTTTACCTTCATTGATTGGTGTACAAGAACACCCAGATCACTTTGTACTGCCCCTTTACCTAAATTGATTCCATTTAGGTAGTAATCTGCCTTCCTGTTCTTGCCACCAAAGTGGATAACCAGACATTTATCCACATTAAACTGCATCTGCCATGCATCTGACCATTCACCTAACTTGTCCAGGTCACCCTGTAATCTCCTAACATCCTCATCACATTTCACCCTGCCACCCAGCTTTGTATCATCAGCAAATTTGCTAATGTTATTGCTAATACCATCTCCTATATCATTAACATTTTTTGTAAAAAGTTGCGGTCCCAGTACTGATCCCTGCGGTACCCCACTGGTCACTGCCTGCCATCTGAAATGGAGCTGTTTATCAGTACTCTTTGTTTCCTATCAGCCAACCAACTTTCAACCCAAGTTAGTACTTTGCCCCCAATACCATGCGCCCTAATTTTGCTCATTAACCTCCTATGTGGGACTTTATCAAAAGCTTTCTGAAAGTCCAGGTACACTACATCTACTGGATCTCCCTCATCCATCTTCAGAGTTACATCCGCAAACAATTCCAGATGATTAGTCAAGCATGATTTCCCCTTCATAAATCCATGCTGACTCTGACCTATCCTGTTACTATTATCCAGATGTGTCGTAATTTTGTGTCGTAAGAGGAAGGATTTCCTCTGGAAGTCCTCATGAAGTTTAGTGGCTTCAGGTTAAACACGGACAAGCAAACCTCCTTCTGATTAGCATGTACCAGCCTCCCTGGGCTAATGAATCAGTGCTCCTCCACGTTGAATGGCACTTGGTGTACGGCGAGAGGTGGAAAAGTTTATATGGAACACAAGGTTTCTCTCTGGTGTCCGTAAAATATTCCAAGGCACCATTCTGAAGAGGAGGCTGTGGGTTTGCCTTCCTGCCCTGACCACTTTTTATTCTTCAACTCATGATGTTCTGATTCAAAGGAAAGACAATCTACCAATGAGCCAAACCTGTCATTTACCTCAAACCCAGTTTATTAGGGCTGCATCTATTTCTGTCTTTGATTCAGGGATCAAAGTGTAAACACTGGGAACTGGCTCATGGGATCCAAGTTGAAAAGGCTACAAGCTCTGTTACTCCAATCATTTTAATTGGTACTTTCACAGCCAGCAGAGTGAGAGAGAAAGCATCCCCACCGCAGACTTCCAAACTAAAAGCCTGGAAATGAAAGAGTTTTATGAACAATCCCACTCAATATTCAATCAGCCTTTTCACATCTGTAAAAAAACAAAGCATTTGGGGTTAGGTAATGACAGAAATTTAAATGAGGAACAGTATTACCGATTTGAGAAGCGAAAAGGAAATTGTGATGTTAATCTGTTTGGACTCGATTCATACTTTAAATCCCTCGCATTGAACAGGGGGGTCCCAAGAGTGATCAGGGAATACGATTCCGAACTAATCCCTTCACTCAGACTGAGCCGCTCCTTTCATTACACAGGCAGCTTCAGAACTGTTGCCCTTTCACTTTGGAGGTGAAATTAAAAAATAAAACGAGGGAAGTAAAAGTGGACATTGTAAAAATAAGGGAAAGTATCACATCTCTACACCACAGACACAAAAAGAGACACCTTCTGCAGTGGCAGTTTAAAGCTGTTAAAAATCATTCTAATTCCCTTCAGAGAACAAAAAATCATAAGAAAAGGAAATAGAAAGAGAACTTTAGAGATTCCTTGGATTTCCAATCCTCCTTTTCTGTTCCCACATCTTTCCAAGATGCCAAGTTCTGTTCTTTTCACATCTGTAAATAAACAAAGCATTTGGGGTTAGGTAATGACAGAAATTTAAATGAGGAACAGTATTTGAATATTTAGCTCTGAGCCCAGGTCACTGTGTAACCTTTCTGTAAGGTATGAGATTGGAGTGTCATTTGTGCTATTAATTAATCTATCCGGTCAGAAATAATTCATGAATACATAACAACACATCTCTAGATTTGTCTTTTTGACCATTTCCCTACTCTGACCCTATTGACTGCTGACGTGGAGGAGCCAATGTTGGTCTGGGGTGGACAAGGTCAGAAGTCACATGACACCAGGTTACAGTCCAACAGATTTATTTGAAATCTCAAGCTTTCAGAGATTCACCTGACAAAGGAGCAGCACTCAGAAAGCTTGTGATTTCAGATAATCCACTGATCTTTGTATGTTCTCTTCCTGGTTATAATCTACATCACGATTTTGTACGATTGTCTTGTCCCCTCTCATTAATTTTCCAAACTCTCTCCCACCCCTGAACAATTTAGTTTAAAGCCCTCACTACAGCCTTGTGAGATTCACCAGGACAGTGGTCCTAGCTCCATTCACACTGAAGCTTGCTCTAACTGCTCCGATTTTGCCCGAGATTGGTGCCAGGAGTCTAACCCCATTTCTGTTACTTCAATCTTTGAGATATATGTTCAACTCTGAACTTATTCATTCTCTGGCAGTTTACTTGTGGCTCAGGCAATGATGCAGAGATTACACCTTCCCCAGTTCTACTTTTTAAAAAATTTTAGCTGCTCATACTGTCATCAGAACCTCATTCACGTTTTTATCCCACATGGATCATTCCCCCACGTTCTGAGTTCGTGCCCAGATTTGAGGCAACATCCCAAGATAGCTTCTAAGACTCAGCTGTCGAGGGTAGTATCCCTCCTGACTATACTGTACTGCACCTCTTAAAAAACACCAGAGCCATACCAGACCATGTTGGATGGCACGGTGGCTCAGTGGTTAGCACTGCTGCCTCAGCGCCAGGGACCTGGATTCAATTCCGCCCTCGGGTGACTGTCTGTGTGGAGTTTGCACATTGTATGGGTTTCCTCTGGGCGCTCCAGTTTCCTTCCACAATCCAAAGATGTGCAAGTTAGGGTGGATTGGCCATGCTAAATTGCCCATAGCATTCAGGGATGGGAGGGGTAGGTGGATTAGCCATGGGAAATGCAGGGTTATAGGGATGGGGTGGGTCTGAGTGGAATATCCTTTGAAAGCTTGGTACTAACATGATGGGCTTACTGGCCTTGCTTCCACACTGTAGGGATTTGATTCTCATCAATGAAAAACACCATGAAGTTGCTGTCTTGTTTTTGAGAGGGGACAGGTGCTGGTTTCATCTGAAGGTCATCACGCCTCAGCTGAGGGGAGAGGTTGAGAAGGCAAGACATTGCTGCTGAACAAAGAGACCTTGGAGTGCAGGTTCATAGCTCCTTGAAAGTGGAGTCAGACGGGATAGTGAAGGCATTTGGTATGCTTTCTTTTATTGGTCAGAGTATTGAGTACAGGAGTAGGGAGGTCATGTTGCGGCTGTACAGGACATTGGTTAGACCACTGTTGGAATATTGCGTGCAATTCTGGTCTCCTTCCTATCGGAAAGATGTTGTGAAACTTGAAAGGGTTCAGAAAAGATTTCCAAGGATGTTGCTAGGATTGGAGAATTTGAGCTACAGGGGGAGGCTGAACAGGCTGGGGCTGTTTTCCCCGAGCATCGGAGGCTGAGGGGTGACCTTATAGAGGTTTATAAAGTCATGAGTGGCATGGATAGGGTGAATAGACAAGGTCTTTTCCCTGGGATGGGGGAGTCCTGAACGAGAGTGCATAGGTTTAAGATGAGAGGGGAAAGATTTAAAAGGGAACCATGGGGCAACTTTTCACACAGGGGGTGGTGTGTGCATGGAATGAGCTGCCAGAGGATGTGGTGGAGGCTGGTACAATTACAGCATTTAAGAGGCATCAGGATGGGTATATGAATAGGATGGGTTTAGAGGGATATGGGCCAGGTGTTGGCAGGTGGGACTAGATTAGGTTAGGATATCTGGTCTGCATGGATGAGTTGGATAGAAGGGTCTGTTTCCATTATATCTCTATGACCCTGTGACTCTATGTGTGTCTGAAACTTGTTAGAATTAGCAACATTGTTTGCAGATTTGAAAGACAAGAGAAACTTATTACCTCCACAAGGTTCACAGATTAAAACAAATAAACTTTGCCAAGCAAATGTTAATGGATATCAATATTAATACAAGCACTTTATTATATAGAGTTAATCATAATAAAGAAATTAAAAGCAAACAGATACTTCACCTCAATCCAAAATTCTTAAATGTTCATCCCACCCCAATGGCACGAATACCCTCAATAACTCAAATTAGGCATTTACCAGAAACTGGAAGATGAACAGTTTGGTCTGGGGACAGTTTCTCAGATACATATAAAAGGCAATGATTTCTTGATCCATCCCTTCCTGCCACCATGATGAGCTATTCCATACTGTCCCCCTGTTTATGAACTGCCAACTAAGCACAGGCATTGCTAGTGTCTTACCTGCAGACACCGCAGTACAGCTCAGCTCTCTCTAACTACAGAACCTCACATCAAGAACTCATTCTTTGTTGTTCCATTCATCTCCCCCCGAATTCCATATTATTAATCGGAATGTTCTTCAATTAGCGAGATTCTTAGCCAGCAGCCAGAATTTCAACTGAATCCTGATGGGAAGAGGTCAAGCAAACACAGGAGAAACTCAGCAGGTCTGTCAGCATCTGGGGACAGAGAAACAGAGTCAATCATTGAATCCCTACAGTGTGCAAAGAGGCCATTCATCCCATCAAGTCCACACCAACCCCTCTGAAGAGCACCCCACTCAGACTCAACCCCTCCCTATATCTCCCATGGCTAACCCATCTAACTGGACACTATGGACAATTTCCCACAGCCAATCCACCCTAACCCTAACGGGAGGAAACCCACACCGACACTGGGAAAACATGCAAACTCCACACAGATAGTCGCCCGAGGCTGGAATCGAACCCGGGTCCCTGGCACTGTGAGGCAGCAGTGGGTGGCACGATGGCTCAGTGGGTAGCACTGCTGCCTCACAGCGTCAGAGACCCGGGTTCGATTCCAGCCTCAGGCGACTGACTGTGTGGAGTTTGCACATTCTCCCGGTGTCTGCGTGGGTTTCCTCCCACAGTCCAAAGATGTGCAGGTCAGGTGAATTGGCCATGCTAAATTGCCCGTAGTGTTAGGTGAAGGGGAATGAGTTTGGGTGGGTTGCACTTCGGCGGGTCGGTGTGGACTTGTTGGGCCGAAGGGCCTGTTTCCACACTGTAAGTAAGTAATCTAATCTATCTAATCTAATCAGTGCGAACCACTGAGACACCCCATGTGTTTCATTAATGTTTCAGGGCCTAAAACTAGTTATACAGAACCATTCCCTGGAAACCTCTCACACCCGTGACTAAATGTTAATTGACTCCTTTCCTTTCCCATTGGTGATCTGCCAGTCAGCTTGGTTACATGATCTGTTACTAGAAGTAAGTGGCTATTTAAAATAAATATTTTCTCACAGCAACCTAGTATTTAAAGATACCATGAGTCCAATGTAAACTAAAGGGTTCTTGAAGCTTCTACAACAATCCTCAATCTGAATTGTTCCCAGATTACAACGTGGTGTATTTTTCACTTGTTCATGGGATGTGGGTATTACTTGCTTATTTGTTCCCAATTGCCCAGAGGACAGTTAAGAGTCAATCACATTGCTGTGGGTCTTTCTTCCAATTCGTTCATGGGGTGTAGGTTTCACTAGCTGGGCCCAATATTTACTAATTGTCCCTAGTTGCCCCTTGAGAAGGTGGGGGTGAGCTGCCTTCTTGAACCGCTGCAGTCCATGTGCTGTGGGTAGACCCACAATGTCCCTTAGGGAGGGAATTCCAGGATTCTGACCCAGTGACGCTGAAGGAATGGTGAGTGGCTTGGAGGGAAACTTGCAGGGGATGGTGTTCCCAAGTATCTGCTGCCCTTGTCCTTCTAGATGGAAGGTGCTGTCTAAGGAGCCTTGATGAATTTCTGCAATGCATCTTGTAGATAGTACATACTGCTGCTACTGAGTGTCGGTGGTGGAGGGAGTGGGTGTTTGTGGATGTGGGGCCAATCAAGCGACTGCTTTGTCCTGGATGGTGTCGAGCCTCTTGAGTGTTGTTGGAGTTTCCCCCATCCAGGAAAGTGGGGAGTATTCCATCACACTCCTGACTTGGATTTACTCACTGCAAGATTCCAACCCTCTGGCCTGCTGTTGTAGGCATAGTATTTTTATGTTAGCCCAGTCGAGTTTCTGGTCAGCAATATCCCCCAGGATGTTGATAGTGGGTTCATTCAATGATGGTTACATCGTCTCGCATTGGAGGTGGTCATTGCCCGGCACTTGTGAGACATGAACGTTACTTGCCATTTATCAGGAGTCACATGTCAGCCAGACCAGGTAATGCCAGCAAATTTCCTTCCTTAAAGGGCACTAATGGATCAAATGGGTTGTTGCGACGATTGACAGACATTAGATTTAACTTCTTTCATAATTTTATGGAATTTATTTCATGGTGGGATTTGAACTCATAACCCTAGAAACTTCGCCTGGGGTTAAGGATTGCTAGGCCGGAAGCTTTACCCCTATGCCACTGCTTCCAGAATGCTTAGCCCTGACCAGAAAGGACCTACTTATTGGATGAGCTGAAGTGTTTCTGATGTTCCACACGGTGAGGGAATTATTCTGATTGTGTTAAAGGGTGGGTTATTGAATTGATTAGAATTTATTGTCACGTGTACTGAGACACAGTGAAAAGCTTTGTCTTGCGAGTAATACAGGCAGATCACAGAGTTAAGTAGCATAGATAAATAAATAATAGGTAAACAGCGGCAAAAACAAAAACACAGGTACAGGCGAATGTTAAGAGTTTGTGAGTCCATTCAGTATTCTAACAACAGTAGGATAGAAACGGTTTCAAAACCAGCTGGTGAGTGTGTTCAGGGTTCTGTACCTTCTCCCCGATGGTAGAGGTTGTAGAAAAACATTGTCAGTGTGGGATGGAACTTTGAGAATGCTGGCGGCCTTTCCTTGACAGTGGGCCTGGTAGATGGATCCTATAGATGGGAGGTCAGTCTTTGTGATTGTCCGGGCAGAGTTCACCACCTCTCTGTAACGTCTCCGATCTTGAATGGTACAGTTGCCATACCAGGTAGTGATACATCCAGACAGAATGCTCTTGATGGCACACCTATAAAAGTTGGCAAGGGTATTCGCTGTCATGCCAAATTTACTCAGCTGCTTGAGGAAGAGGAGACGTTGTTGGGCCTTTGTAACCAATGCGTCCACATGAAGAGTCCAAGAAAGCTTGTTGTGCATGGCCACTCCCAGGAGCTTGACACTCTCCACTCGTTCCACCTCTGTGTTGTTAATGTGTAGGGGGGGCATGAGTAACATTCTGCTGAAAGTCAATAATGAGTTCCTAGGTTTTGCCTACATCGAGAGCTAGGTTGTTCTCAGTGCACAATTTTTCCAGGTCTTCCACCTCCCGTCTGTAGTCTGTTTTGTCGCCATCTGAGATTCGACCGACTATGGTGTTGTCATCAGCGAACTTGTAAATGGTATTAGTCTGGTATTTGGCGACGCAGTCGTGGGTATACAGTGAGTACAGTAGGGGGCTGTGTACGCACCCCTGGGGGGCTCCAGTGATAAGTGTTAGTGAGGATGAAATATTGTCCCTAATCTTCACTGATTGTGGCCTGTGGATCAGGAAACTGAGGATCCAGTTGCAGAGAGTGGGGCGGAGTCCGAGATCACTAGGTTTATGTGTCTATGCTAAATCATCAGCATGTGCCCATTAGAATGTACCTTCATGTGTCCATTAATTATAAATTAATTTATAATTAGATTAAAAATAGTGAGAAGTTAGAAACTGTCGTGCTGCACAGAAGGGTTCCCAATGTGTTGATCATTAAAATGTCAAGAGGGAGATAGGAAGTAATCAAAAATGCTAATGGAACCTGCGGCCTTTATATCTCGAAAGCTAGAACACAAGGAAATAGAAGTTGTGTTTCAATGATTGACGGCCCTGGTTAGATCACACCAGCATCACCAAGAGCAGTTGTGGTACCCAGCTAATGCTGTTTTGAGTGAACCAACAAAACTAACAAATAAATCAACGAAAGGGCTCAGCCCTTTAAAGGGACACTGCAACTAAAGAAACACCTTAACAGTGGTAAGAATGTAAAACCAGCCCATTACTCAAATGGAGAGAGATTGTAGAACTCCGATGCACAGAGGGATCTGTGTCTCCTGTGCCCTGTATCTTAACGTTAACGTGCAGGTACAGCAAGTAATCAAATAATCCTCAAGGTCACAGTGGGTCAAGCAGCACCCATTGAGAGCGAGCAAGCTAATGTTTGGCTCTAGCTGACTCTTCATCAGAGCAACTCAATGAAGACTTGAAACATGAGCTCGAGTTCTCAGCACGGATGCTGTCTGACCCGCAGTGATCTCGAGGATTTGTTGGTTTCAGTACAGGATTGCCGCAGCAAGTAATCAGGAAGATAAATGAACCGTTGTGTGGATTGTAAAGAGAATGGAATATAAAAGTAGAGGTGTTTTGTTGCAGGCAAATAGATATCGGTGTGAACACATCTGGTGTGCTGTGTACCCCAGTTTGGTTCTCCTTATTTAAAAAAGGATATAACTGCATTAGCGACAGCTCTGGGAAGGGTCATTCCACTGGTTGCTGAGATGAGATGTGATGAGATGTTTACCAAGTGAGGAGAGGTTGAGCAGATCAGGCCCATGCCAATTGGAGTATCGAGGAATGTACAAGGATCTTACTGAGATCCTGAGGGACCGTGACAAGGTGGCTGCTGAAAGGATCCTTTCCCTAAACTCAGGGACCGTGCTTTCCAAATAAAGGCATTCCCACTGATGATGAGGACCACTTACTCCACAGACTCTTTGTCTCTGGAACTTTCTCCCTCAGTAGGGAGAGGGCCACTGGATATCTTTAATGTGGAGTTGATTAACGAGGGAGTCCAGGATTATCAGAAGACAGGAATATAGAATGAGGCCATAATCAGAGCATCCAGGATGTTATTGAGTGGCAGGACGGAGTCAAGGGGCCACTGCTGCCTCCGAATTTGTATCTTTTTACATTCTTGTGTAACTTATGGGGTTGAAACCATCCCAGCTGTTTGACGTTTGACTATAAATGAGAGGCAGACCACTCAGGAACATAGCTCAGAAACACTCCCTCAATACTGCGTTGGGAATGTCACCCAGATATCCTACTCAATTCCCCAGGATACCCAGACTCTGTCTCAGAGCTGGGAGAGTTAACAACTAACCCAAGATTGCACTAAAGTGAAACATGGGTTGGTTGCTCCTTGCAACACTGCCTCCCCCAGTTGAATATTTTTCTTCATTTCCATCAGGTGGAATTGTACCAGAGACTGTACCAGAAGCACTTACTGAAGTTTAACTTTCTCTAATTTGTGTGTGCAACTTCTCTGATCCAGTTCACTTGTCTCACTGCTCCCAAATACCACAGGATATTTGAGATTCATCATGGGTTTTAGATGTAGTTATGTAGAATTATCGAGAGCAGAAACAACCTTTCGTTGCCCTCTCCACTGGACCCTCCTCCCATTCTTCCTGTCAATCCTCAGAGACCAATCAGTTTAAGGGTTGTCAGGGAATTAATGAGAACAGAGATAAAGCAGAAAGAGAATATCAGCTTCAAGTAGTGGAACAGTCTTAAAAAGCCAAGTGACCTTCTCCTGCCTATATTTCCTCTGTGCCTTATGTCCTTTGTCTAAATCTATCAGGATGTGGAGATGCCAGTGTTGGACTGGGGTGGACAAAGTTAAAAATCACACAACATCTGGTTATAGTCCAACAGGTTTATGTGGAAGCACTAGCTTTCGGAGCACTGCTCCTTCATCAGGTGGTTACGGAGCAGGGCCATAAGACACAGAATTTATTGCAAAAGATTACAGTGTCATGCAACTGAAATGATACATTGAACAAATCGGGATTGTTAAGTCTTTCATCTTTTAGAATGGGTTGCAGGTTTCGGTTCATTAATATGTAAATCCCAGAACTTCTTTCAAGTCATCTTCTTGAGATGACATAAGGTTTTATAAAAAAAGTGACATCATAGCTCAGACAATGCATTAAGGGTTGGAGGTTAGAGTCTGTCTGTATCTCAATCTTGAGTCAGACTGGTTCTGTTTCCAAAGTGGCATATACAAAATATTACATGGATTGACTGCCTGCATTCACTGCCTGCAGATTATGCATTTTTTGAGCAAAACAGAATGTATCTGCAAATATAATTCTGCAAATACAAACTCACCCCATTGACTTGTATGGGTGTGTGCGCACGTATCAGAGAAAGGGAGAGAGAGACTGAGTGAATGTGTGCATGTGAGTGTGGGTACACGTGAGAGAGTTAGTATTTGTGTGTGTGAACACTTGGTACAGTGTGTGCATGGCTGTGATGGGGTATACCCTGTGAGAGGGTGTGTGTGTGGGTGTGATGGAGTATACCCTGTGAGGGTGTGGGTGTGATGGGATACACCCTGTGAGAGGGGGTGTGGGTGTGTGTGTGTGTGTGTGAGAGATGGGGCAAACTCTGACTGAGAGTGAACAGTAGTTAAAGGCAGCAAAACATTGGAGCAGCTTACACTTTGTCAGAGTGAAAGATGTGACCAGGCAGGGAAAGACTGGAACAATTTGACATTTTGACAGAGTGACGAGGAGAGAAGGTGAGGTGACACGAGGGCTGCCAGGAAGGGTAAGTTTTCCCGCTTAAAAAGGGACTTACCTCAGGAATAAAAGGTAAGGCTTTTATTTCTTTCTTACCATTCTTTTTCATATATTTAAGTGCATTGTTTGATTTTAGTTAGTTCATATAAAGCTAAGCTTACAATGGCAGGGGACCTCAGACCCTGGCATATGCCCCTTGCTCGACGTGGGAGCTTAGGAACGTGTCTGACGTTCCTGACTCTTACACTTGCAAAAAGTGTGTCCAGCTGCAGCTCTTGTTTAACCGCATGACGGCTCTGGAGCTGCAGATGGACTCACTGTGGAGTATCCGCGATGCTGAGGAGGTTGTGGATAGCACGTTTAGTGAACTGCTCACACCGCAGGTTAGAATTGCTGAGGGAGACAGTGAATGGGTGACCAAAAGACAGAAAGAGAGTAGGAAGGCAGTGCAGGTGTTCCCTGTGGTCATATCCCTCCAAAACAGGTACACCATTTTGGATAATGTTGGGGCAGATGGTTAACCAGGAGAGGGCAACAATTGTCAAGGTCATGGCACCGTGGTTGGCACTGCTGTTCAGAAGGGCGGGAAAAAGACTCGCAGGGCCATAGTCATAGGGGATTCTATTGTGAAGGGAGTAGATAGGCGGTTCCGTGGCTAAAAACGGGACTCCCGGATGGTATGTTGCCTCCCAGGTGCTCGGATCAGGGATGTTACCGATCGGCTGCAGAGCATTCTAAAAGGGGAGGGTGAACAGCCAGTTATCTTTATGCATATAGGCACCAACGGTGTAAGAACAAAATGAGATGAGGTCCTGAAGGAAGAATTCAGGGAGTTGGGAGAGAAGTTAAAGAGGAGGACCTCAAAGGTAGTGATCTTGGGATTACTACCAGTGTCATGTGCTAGCCAGCGTAGAAATGAAAAAATAGGCAGGATGACCACGTGGCTTGAGAAATACCCTGTGAGAGGGTGTGTGTGTGTGTGTGTGTGAGAGAGAGAGAGAGAGAGAGATGGGGTATACCCTGTGTTCATATTAATAAACTGAAATCCGCATTCTAAAAGATGAATGACTTTACAATCCAGGTGTGTTCAATATATCACTGTGTGATACTGTAATCTTTTGCTATAAATTCTGGGTCTCATGATCCTGCTCCACAACCACCTGATGAAGGAGCAGTGCTCTGAAAGCTAGTGCTTCCAAATAAACCTGTTGGACTATAACCTGGTGTTGTGTGGATTCTAACTAAATCTCTCAGTGTAACCTTCCATTTCCTCTGGCCTCTAATGTTTGTCCAGTTTCCCTGTAAATGCACCTCTATTGTACACCTCAGCTTCTCCCTGTGGGAGAAAGCCAACATTCTCCAGATAAATATATCAGCCCGGAGACCCTATCGGATTTCTTGGAGTCTGTCTTATACCTGATGGCCTTTAGCTTGGCTTTTCCCCAGACGTTGAGACACTGTCGTTCTGTGAAGGCTCAATAATCTGACAGCTGTCTATTGGTCACCCCCTCAACCTTCTCTCTTCAAGGGGTTCATTGGGTTGAAAGGTCAGATGAGTGGCTGGTGTGAGCTGGGTAAAGCCAGTGTTTTGGATAATATGCCAAGATATACAAGGCAATGGGTGAACCACTGGAAAATGGGATTCAAATAGTTGCTTGTTTCTGACTGGCACATTCCCGATGGGTCGAAGGGCCTTTTCCTATGATGTAGACCTCTCTGACTCTAATCAGTGCGTATTGGAATGGCAGCACTTTGACAAGGCTGTGCACACTCCAGAAGGATGTATTTGAAAGGGATTAAATTACCAACACCACCATGCATTTATATAGCGACTTTGACGTTGTAAACATCCAAATGGTGCCTCACAAGCACACAGAGCAAATCCAGAAATAGAAACATTAGAACAGGTGACCAAAAGATCAATCAAATTATGGAGCAACTTAAAGGAGAGCGAGCTGTGGAACCAGAACATCAGACACAAATATTGAAATGACCAAGTTCAGTGATGTCCCCTCGGAGGAATGCAGAGATCAGGGGGAGTGGGATGGCTGGAAGCAGCTATGGAGTCAGGAGGGGGGTGTGAGGCAAGGGCTGGATTGGAAGATGAGGGCGCAAGTTTTAATCTTCAGATGTCAGTGAACCAGAAGCCAACGTAGACCAGAGACTGATAGGACAGACTTCCAGAATTTAGGCGGGCTGAGATTTGTGAGGAGAGGTGGAGATGTGTTAACATGGATATAATAGATCTGCTGCCCAAGGAGACTGCTTCAACTCCAGCCTACCAGATCGGAAACTCCTTTACATCACTATCACTACAAATCACAAGGGTCCACTCCATCTCTTTGACTCTATTTTTTAATCTATTTTCTTTTTCACACCTCTAACATTTAGATTAAAGTGCACAGTGTCTGCACACCCCCATGCTGTGTAACATCAGTGCAATGCACTGGCTGTGTATTTTCTGAAAGATGTTAATTATGCATGCTCTCAGTCAGACTGCTCACTGCATCTAACTGCCACTCAAAACACCATGGGCTCATTCTGCAGCTTTGAGCAAACCCAGGTACTTTGAATTATTTAAATCTCTGTTACACTTTCTGTACATCTATCCCCGAGTGATAAACGGATGAGGAGAGATCTCAGCCCTACCCCTGTGGGAGAAGAGTTAATTGCTAAGACTCACAGCACCACAAGGAGAGTTTTACTTTTCTGTCAAGTGTTTCATGTAATTTATAAACCCCTGCTGAACTATTCAACAACAGCATTTAATCAGACCGGAAGAATAATGCACACACCCAGCTGCTACTTTTCAGAGGTGTGTGTTTAAATTAAATGAATCTCCTAATTATTGGTCAGACACAACACCCAGTTACCTCTCGATGCTGTGTGGAAAAATTCTCAATTCAATCCCAGCCAATACCGAGAGAGTGCTGCACTCTCAGAGGTGTTATATTTCAATTGAGACATTAAATTGACACCATCTCAACATTTAAAGATTCCACAATACCAATGGATTGTCAATGCCTCCTGAACAGATTAATGCATGTGGAATTATCTGGTTCTGTTAAACACTACGGCCAGAAATAGGTCATTCAGCCCATCAAGTACACTCCACCATTCAATCAGATCATGGCTGGCTTTCAAAATTCTCTCCCTCCTGATACTGCCTGCCTTGCTGTGTTCCCCTCCCTCCTGATACTGCCTGCCTTGCTGTG
>NW_025215378.1:155600-170520 GCF_004010195.1 Chiloscyllium plagiosum
TGCTGCCTGTCTTGCTGTGTTCCCCTCCCTCCTGGTGCTGCCTGTCTTGCTGTGTTCCCCTCCCTCCTGGTGCTGCCTGTCTTGCTGTGTTCCCCTCCCTCCTGGTGCTGCCTGTCTTGCTGTGTTCCCCTCCCTCCTGGTGCTGCCTGTCTTGCTGTGTTCCCCTCCCTCCTGGTGCTGCCTGTCTTGCTGTGTTCCCCTCCCTCCTGGTGCTGCCTGTCTTGCTGTGTTCCCCTCCCTCCTGGTGCTGCCTGTCTTGCTGTGTTCCCCTCCCTCCTGGTGCTGCCTGTCTTGCTGTGTTCCCCTCCCTCCTGATGCTGCCTGTCTTGCTGTGTTCCCCTCCCTCCTGATGCTGCCTGCCTTGCTGTGTTCCCCCAGCCTATTGCCTGTCAACCATGGATTCTATCAGTAATTTCTCTCTCTGTCCTGCTTTTTATTCTGAGGTTGTGCTGCCTGACTGGAGGCACTCCCCGTCCCCACAGCCAGGGCAAGCATCCTCTCTGCATTTACATTGCTCATTCTTCCAGAATTATCCACGCTGAATGAATTCAGGTCACATTCTTCCAACCTCCACAGTGTATCGGCCCAGGGTCAGAGAGAACGGCAGCACAGACAAAGGTTCCCTCTGCCGATCCGAACCAGCCAGCTGACTATGCTAATCCCATTCCCCAGCACGTGGCCCAACTCCTTTGTTGGTTGTTTTCATTGGCGTCCGTCTGGCTATCCTACGGCCACTTCGGTCAGTCTGGGACTCCAGGCAGTGTTTTCCTGGGCATTGTGGTGGGCCTGTCCCGGGATTCCAAAGGGGGAAATAAGGCCCTCAACCCCAGAGCCGTGAAACGGGCTAAGTGGACTTTGTCTTAAATTCTGTCTTTTTTAATTACTTTCTTTTCCCCTTTTTAAATTTATATTATGGTAGAGGGACTGTTATTCTGACAGTTATTTGTTTATTTTTCTAATTTATTTTCCCAAGAATTTGTGCAGTTGGTCCTGCTATAATGTGTGTTTCTTCAATATGAAATGGCTTTAATGTGATTGAGGATTTTATTTGTACAGCTCCACCTTTCCCTCCCTGCATTGTGAGGAAGCAGCACTAACCACTGAGCCACCGTGCCCCCCGGAACCTTTGCACCTAAGATAGCACTGTCAGTGGCAACTTGTAAACTTTTCACTGACCTCATGTGAGTACGTGTGACAATAAAACTAATTCAGGCCTTGTATGACTTAGCATCACAAGTGCACATTCTTCCCTAATGTTCTGAGGGTTTCTGCCCCTCCCACCCTTTACAGGAAGTGAGTTCCAGATTCCTTTGGGTGAAACATTTTTCCCTCAGAAAAGATTTCCCAGGATGTTGCCAGGGTTGGAGGATCTGAGCTACAGGGAGAGGCTGAACAGGCTGGGGCTGTTTTCCCTGGAGCTTCGGAAGCTGAGGGGTGACCTTATAGAGGTTTACAAAATCATGAGGGGCATAGATAGGATGAATAGGCAAAGTCTTTTCTCTGGGGTGGGGGAGTCCAGAACTAGAGGACATAGGTTTAGGGTGAGATGGGAAAGATATAAAAGGGACCAAAAGGGCAACGTTTTCACGCAGAGGATGGTGCATGTATGGAATGAGCTGCCAGAGGAAGTGGTGGAGGCTGTTACAATTGCAAAATGTAAAAGGCATCTGGATGGGTATATGAGTAGGAAGGGTTTGGAGGCAAATGGGACTAGATTAGTTTAGGATATCTGGTCAGCGTGGACAAGTTGAACCGAAGGGTCTGTTTCCATGTTGTACAGCTCTATGACTCTATCCCCTCTAAACCTTCCTTTAAATCTATGCCTTTTTGTCATTGATCTGTCTGTCAACAGGAAATATTTCTCATATTGTTTTTCATCATAAGACAGTCCCACCATCCCAGGAATTAACTTGATGAACTTTCACTGAATTTCCTCCATGTCTTTCCCCAAAACAGCACACAATATTCCAGGTATGGTCTCATCAATGTTTGAACTTGTTGTCTGTATATAAATCAATAGAATTTTTAAAAAAACTATTGCTCCAGTGCCTTAGCCCAACCGATGTTACTTCTGGACGAAATCGGGCTTGATAAATTTTATTTAGTTTATTTGTAAATGTGTTGTCTTTCACTGGCACCTTAGCACACCAGGCTGCATATTGGTTTTACCAATATAGCAGAAGTTCATTATGCTAAAGAAATAAAATAACATAAGACAAAACAAGCTATCTAAATTTAATACCGTTTGTAAGATTTTTTAAAAAACACAGTGAGACAAAATCCCTATTCCCAACACAATCAATTTACCGTTACTCAAAAACCAGAGGAAATCCTTCCCTGTCAAATCTCAGTTTGCCCCAGTGTTTTTTCTCTGTTTAAGTCCTGTCAGCTGAGAAACCTTTTTCTTTGATCTTGTCACACAATTGAGAGCTTAGACTTTCTAATTTCTTAAATAATCAGCAGAGTTCTAACCAAACACTTCTGCTCTGGAAATTTTACAAACTACACTTTCACTTAGGTAATTCCTTAACTACACTGAACATATTCCTTTTTCTAGGAGAGACAATAAATGCCTCTGACTCCAGTCAGGTTCTCCAGAAATGCCCCAAAGCTTTCTCTTCTCTGGGTTTTCTAAGCTAAAACCAAGGAGAAAGTGAGGACTGCAGATGCTGGAGATCAGAGCTGAAAATGTGTTGCTGGAAAAGCGCAGGTCAGGCAGCATCCAAGGAACAGGAGAATCGACGTTTCGGGCACAAGCCCGAAGAAGGGCTTATGCCCGAAACGTCGATTCTCCTGTTCCTTGGATGCTGTCTGACTTGCTGCGCTTTTCCAGCAACACATTTTAAGCTAAAACCAATCCTGGCTCTTTCTAACCCAAAAGGAAGCTAATGCCTTTCAATGTTTTCTTTCTCTTGTCATTAATCCCCATTATATCAGGCACATCGCGGTGTGAAATCAAAGTTTAGATTAGATTCCCTATAGTGTGGAAACAGGCCCTTCAGCCCAACCAGTCCACACCGACCCTCTGAAGAGTAACCCACCCAGACCCATTCCCCTCTGACTAATGCACCGATCATTATGGGCAATTTAGCATGGCCAATTCACTGTGGGAGAAAACCAGAGCACCCAGAGGAAACCTATGCAGACACGGGGAGAATGTGCAAACTCCACACAGACAGTCACCCGAGGCTGGAATCAAACCCAGGTCCCTGGCGCTGTGAGGCAGCAGTGCTAGCCATTGAGCCACCATGCCGCCCTACCTGAAAGACTGACCTAGTTAATTTTTAAACTCATTTATAGATAAAAAGTAAGACTACGGGGAGGCACAGTGCCTCAGTGGTTAGCATTACTGCCTCACAGCACAGGGACCCAGGTTCGATTCCACCCTTGGGCGACCCTTGTCTGTGTGGAGTTTGCACATTCTCCCCGTGTCTGCGTGGGTTTCCTCCCACAATCCAAAGGTTAGGTGAATTGGCCATGCTAAATTACCCATTGTATTCAGGGATGTTAGGTTTGGTCTATTAGTTAGGGAAATGGGTCTGGGCAGGTTACTCTTCAGAGGGTCTGTGTGGACTTATTGGGCTAAATGGCTTGTTTCTACACTGTAGGGAATCTATGATGTGCCACTGGTCTAACATCCAAATTTATAAAGTCATATATGCAAATCAAAGACAGAAATTGCTGGCAAAAGCTCAGCAGGTCTGGCAACATCTGTGAAGTGAAATCAGAGTTAACCTTTCAGGTTCAGTGACCCTTCCTCAGAACTCAGACCTGAAACATTAAATTTGATTCCTCTTCGCAGATGCTGCCAGACCTGCTGAGTTTTTCTATCAACTTCTATTTTTGTTTCTGATTTACAGCATCCATAGTTCTTTTGTTTTTTAATCTATAAATCATGAACTTTTCATCACAGCCTACAATGGATTGCTATGTAATGATCAAACTCAATGGAGAGGGTGGAGAGGAGGTTTACCAGGATATTGCCAAGTTGGCAGAGTTTCAGTTATGAAGAGAGATTGGACAGACTGGCGTTGTTTTCCTTGGAATATTGGAGATCAAGTGAGGGAATGATGGAGATGTCTAAAACTCTGAGGGGCATAGACAGGGTACACAGTAAGAAAGTTCCTGACAAAGGGCTTTTCCTGAAATGTCGATTTTCCTCGGATGCTGCCTGACCTGCTGTGCCTTTCCAGCACCACTCTAATCTTGACTTTAATCTCTAGCATCTGCAGTACCCACTCCTGCCTCAACAGTAAGAAAGCTTTCCCGTTAATGCAGGAATCAATGACTGGGGCATAGATTTAAGGAAAAGGGCAGGAGGTTAAGGGAGGATTTTCACCCAGACAGGGGAGGGAACCTGGAATTCAGGGTAAGGGTGGGAGAGGCAGAAACCCTCAATGTTTAAGCAGGAATCAGATGTGCATTTACAAAGCCAAGGCATACAAAGCTATGGGCCAAGTGCTGGAAAATGGGATTAGAGTGGTTAGGTGGGTTGGTTTTGACAAGTTCAGAGTTGACGGGCCAAAGGGCCTTTTACTGATTTGTAAACCTCTCTGACTCTATGACTCTGACTATCGACAGTAATGGAAGAAAGGGGTGATTGACCTCGAGAGGATACAGAGGAGTTTGATGAGAACATTGCTGGTCAGGAACATTTTAATGAGGAGGATAGGTTAGGTTCTGGAACACAGAGCTCGAAAGCTGATGTGGTGGAAATGTATAAAATTATGAGGAATAGATAGAGCAGCTGGTCCTCCTATAATACTAACTCTGGTTTCAATGCACTAACACAATGGCAAAGTTAAAAACCACACAACACCAGGTTATAGTCCAACAGGTTTATGTGGAAGCACTAGCTTTTGGAGCGCTGCTCCTTTATCAGGTGGTTGTGGAGCAGAATCCTAAGACACAGATCCTGTTGCTATAAAATCGGTGTCTTAGGATCCTGCTCCACAACCACCTGATGAAGGAGCAGCGCTCCGAAAGCTAGTGCTTCCAATTAAACCTGTTGGACTATAACCTGGTGTTGTGTGGTTTTTAACTTTGTCCACCTTAGACCGGCACCGGCACCTCCAAACCGATCCACAATGGCATTAACGCTAGGTTTGAAAAGAAGATTCTGGGTACTGTGTCCAGGAAGATCATTGACACATTCTCTGTCAGAAAATTCAATGCATTGAATGTTTCAAGCAACTTCAACGTTAATCCAATCCTGTCCTAAACAAAAGCCGATTTGAGTATTGGATGTAAAAGTAACAAACATGGGAAAAATTGACTAGTATAAAATGTTGAATTTTTCTGTCGACGGACAATTATGAATCATTAAACTTTGTTTCTCACAACCTTCCAATGCCCTTTCTAGTGTGGGGTTTCCCTCTGATAGCTCACTTATAAATGTCTCACAAATAGAGTCATAGAGATGTACAGCAGGGAAACAGACCCTTCGGTACAACCTGTCCATGCCGACCAGATATCCCAACCCAATCTAGTCCCACCGGCCCATATCCCTCAAACCCTTCCTATTCATATACCCATCCAAATGCCTCTCAAATACTGCAATTGTACCAGCCTCCACCTCTGGCAGCTCATTCCATACACGTACCACCCTCTGCGTGAAAACGTTGCCCCTTGGTCTCTTTTATATCTTTCCCCTCTCATCCTAAACCTATGCCCTCTAGTTCTGGACTCCCCGACCCCAGGTAAAAGATTTTGCCTATTTATCCTATCCATGCCCCTCATAATTTTGTAAACCTCTATAAGGTCACCCCTCAGCCTCCGACGCTCCAGGGAAAACAGCCCCATCCTGTTCAGCCTCGCCCTGTAGCTCAGATCCTCCAACCCTGGCAACATCCTTGTAAATCTTTTCTGAACCCTTTCAAGTTTCACAACATCTTTCCAATTGGAAGGAGACCAGAATTGTACACAATATTCCAACAGTGGCCTAACCAATGTCCTGTACAGCCCAACATGACCTCCCAACTCCTGTACTCAATACTCTGACCAATAAAGGAAAGCATACCAAACGCCTTCTTCACTATCCTATCTACCTGCAACTCCACTTTCAAGGAGCTATGAACCTGCACTCCAAGGTCTCTTTGTTCAGCAACACTCCCTAGGACCTTACCATTAAGTGTATAAGTCCTGCTAAGATTTGCTTTCCCAAAATGCAGCATCTCGCATTTATCTGAATTAAACTCCATCTGCCACTTCTCAGCCCATTGGCCCATCTGGTCCAGATCCTGTTGTAATCTGAAGTAACCCTCTTCGCTGTCCACTACATTTCCAATTTTGGTGTCATCTGCAAACTTACTAACTGTACCTCTTATGCTCGCATCCAAATTATTTGTGTAAATGACAAAAAGTAGAGGGCCTAGCACCACTCCTTGTGGCACTCCACTGGTCACAGACCTCCAGTCTGAAAAACAACCCTCCACCACCACCCTCTGTCTTCTACCTTTGAGCCAGTTCTGTATCCAAATGGCTAGTTCTCCCTGTATTCCATGAGATCTAACCTTGCTAACCAGTCTTCCATGGGGAACCTGGAGTCAGATTTTCAAACTGGGTGACAATTTCTGCAGGTTGGCAAACAGTGGTCATTAACCCCAGTGTTTCTTCCTATATTGTGCCACGGTCAGTATCGTTAAAGGCAGTTTTTCACGTTATTGTGTTTAGGGTCCTGCTGTGGTCAAAGTGCTGCTGTGTTTTCCTACAGTGAACTACATTTCTGAAGTATTTCATTGACCGTAAAGCACTCTGGAGCATCCCAAGGCGCTACAGGAATGCAAGTTCATTTTCTTTCTCTTTTGTCACTTGAATATAACGTGGGTAGATTCAGCCCAGTCAAAGACTCAGTCTGAGTTAGGTTTGGCTCTGAGTTCAGATTGTGCTACATCTGCTGAAGAGGAGCTCAGTGGCACTGCCATTATCCCAGTGTGATTCAGAGCCACGTTAGAGACACCAGCCTGCTTTATCCGAGTTTGAAAGCACCATTGTAACTCACTCTTCAATTCCATAGAAAGCCAGACTCCTAACTGTAATTCATTTGGAAGCAATCACGTTTAGCCAAAAACAATAAGGACCACCCATAATTAATCACTGAGGGCCAAACCAGGCATCAGATTGAAAGCTGCACCCACTAAACACGATGATTGAACTTGGAAACAAAGAAAAAAGTCACATTTAATTTCGCATGAAATTAAAACTTGCATCTGTATAGCACCTCTGATGAACACTGAACCACCTGAGTGCCTTACAGCCACTAATGTACTTTTGAAGTGTAGCAGCTGTTGGAAGCAGGGCAACTGTGTACAACAAGTTGTCACAAATGGCAATGAATTATACAATTCCTACAGCAGGCCATTCAGCCCATCAAATCCACACGGACCTTCTGCAGCACATCCCACCCAGACCCAGTGCCCCATCCTATCCCTGTAACCCTGCATTTCCCATGGCTAACCCACCTAACCTGCACATCCCTGGACACTATAGGCAATTCAGCATGGCCAGTCCACCCTAACCTGCACAGCTTTGGACTGTGGGAGGAAACCCATGCAGACACAGTGAGTGTGTGCAAACTCCACACAGTCACCCAAGGCTGAAATCGAGTCCAGGGCCCTGGTGCTGTCAGGCAGCAGTGCTAACTGCTGAGCCACCATGCTGCCCCAAATGGTCAAGTAATCCATTTCAATGATTTGATTGAAGGATAAATATTTATCTGAGCACCAGAGAGAATTGGCCTACTTTTTTCAAAGTAATGTCAGTTACATTCACCCAAGGGGCAACTGGGGCCTTGCTTTAAGGTCTCACCCAATAAAAGGCAATGTGACAGTTTGGGCTTGTAAGAATGATTATTAAAAGATAAAGTTCCTCACAAACAGAGCACAGAGGTACAGAGAAGCAAAAGATCTCTTTATCAGAATGTCTCTCACTGCACCACCACCAAAATTGGATTAGAATTGTTTTGTTTATTCAGGGGATGGGCATTGCTGGCTAGGCAAGCATTTATTACCCATCCCTAATTGCCCTGAGAGCAGCTAAGAATCAACCACATTCTGTTGGGTCTGGAGTTACTTGTAGACCGTGAAAGATTTATAACCTTCTTCCCTGAAGGACATTATTAGGGATAATGAGATTTTCTGACAGAATCTGAATGCAGGTTCTAGGATGTTATCTCTGGATAAATAGTGTGATGATAATACCACTGGGCTATTAGCCCACCCCATGGAATAAGTGGATTTTAACTGGTTGAGGTGAAATTCAAAGGTTAAAGGTCAGAAATGGGTGCAGTGGTGCTCCCAAAGCGAGCAGAAGTTGGAAGAGTGTGCAGTTGGCAAACAAGCAATTATCAGGATTAGTCGCTTGGATTGTGTCTGTACAAACAGCGTGTTAAACATAGTCCTGAACTTCACAGCTGTTAGCAATTTCCATGGGTTTAGAGAGAGAGCCACTTAGCTGCAAGCAGCTGACAGAACAGCAGAGGCAAGGGAGCCAACAAGTGCACAAAGAACGCAGTTACATTAATATAGCACCTTTCCTGACCTCAGGATATCCCAAAGAACTTCACGACCAGTGAAGTTCAGGAATTGTAGGAAACCTGCAGCCAGATTTTTGCTCAGAAAGATCCCACAAACAGTAATGCAATGTTACGCAGAGCACTGGTTTAAGCGGTTTTTTTTCATTGAGGGATAAATGCTGGCATTCCCTGATCCAAAAGCCTATTCCCCGCGTTGATCACTCCATGTTAGCCCTGAACCTACTTACAGCCAGATCATAATGATGTCTTCTTCACTGTCCAATCGTGTTTTATTTAAGGATGGGCAGTACATAGAACATAGAAGAGAACTCACAGCTCGCTGAGTAAAGGATCTACCCCGAACATCTGTCCTATACCTACCACCCCTTAATTTAAAGCTATGCCCCCTCGTAATAGCTGACTCCATACGTGGAAAAAGGTTCTCATGATCAACCCTATCTAAACCCCTAATCATCTTGTACACCTCTATCAAATCACCCCCAAACCTTCTTTTCTCCAATGAACACAGCCCCAAGTGCCTCAGCCTTTCCTCATACGATCTTCCTTCCATACCAGGCAACATCCTAATAAACCTCCTCTGCACCCGTTCCAGTGCCTCCACATCCTTCCTATAGTATGGCGACCAAAACTGCACTCAATACTTCAGATGTGGCCGCACCAGAGTCTTATACAACTGCAACATGACCTCAGGACTCAGGAACTCAATTCCTCTACCAATAAAAGCCAGTACGCCATATGCCTGCTTCACCGCACTATTTACCTGGGTTGCAACTTTCAGAGATCTGTGTACATGGACACCAAGATCCCTCTGCTCATCCACACTACCAAGTATCCAACCATTAGCCCAGTACATGTAAGGAGAGACAGTGGCCTCATGGGATTATTGCTGGACTGTTAATCCAGAGACTCAGATAACATTTTGGGGACCTGGGTTCAAATCCCACCATGGCAGATCGTGGAATTTTAATTCAATAAATATTTGGAATTAAGAATCTAATGATGACTGTTATTCCATTGTTGGAAAAACCCATCTGGTTCACTCATGCCCTTTCGGGAAGGAAACTGCCATCCTTACCTGGTCTGGCCTACATGTGACTCCAGACCCACAGCAATATGGTTGGCTCTTAGCTGCCCTCTGGGCAATTAGGGATGGGCAGTAAATGCTGGCCTGGCCAGTGATGTCCCCATCCCATGAATGGATAAAGAAACAAAAGATATTATTCAGTGTCAAAGAGTGTCCCTTGGAGAGGTGTTCAAAATCATGAGCAGCTTTTGTCAGAATGGATGGAGTTGGAGAAAGGATCCATTACAAGGGGGCACAGCTTTAAGGTAATGGCCAACCGAAACAATGCTGACTCAGGGAGAGTCCTGCTCTGACGCAGTGTCAAGGCCAGGGAGAGGGTGGCCTGTGAGTGCGCTGGAGGCAGCTTCGGTCGAGGGATTCAAAAATCCTTTTTTAACACAGAGGGTGGTACACATATGGAATGAGCTGCCAGTGGAAGTGGTCGAGGTGGGTACATTAGCAGCATTTAAAAGGCATTTGGACAAATAGAAGAATCATTGAATCCCTACAGTGTGGACACAGGGATAGGAAAGGTTTAGAAGGGTATGAGCCAAGTGCAGGGAAATGAGGTTACTGTGGATGGACATTATGGTCAGCATGGATCAGTTTGGGCTGAAGGGCCTGTCTCTGTGCTGTAGGACTCTGACTCTGGGGGATTTTACTTGAGGGAAGATTGTGCAGAGTGAAAGGAGAGCATGAAGTGAATTGTTCTTTCAGAGGGCCAGCACGGGCACAGTGGGCTGACTGGCCTCTTTCTGTGCTGTAATCCTTTAGTGTCTCTGAGATTAGAGGGAGAGAAATACGAAGACAATCAGAGGTCTGTATGGACAAGACTGAGGTGTTCCATTTTTAGACTTCAGAACGATAACACACAATCATTTCTCAATCTCTTTTTCAAATTCATTCAGGGGAATGAATGAAGTTGCAAAAGCACAAGTCAGGCAGCATCCGAGGAGCAGGAATAGCCAAAACAGCCCAAAATGTTGACTGTCCTGCTCCTTGGATGCTGTCTGACCTGCTGTGCTTTTCCAGCTCCACGTCTAATGATTAATGAGATGCAATGCTAAGCAAATGATACTCAGTTGTAAGGCCGTGATGGCGTTCAATTTTACCACAAATATCCCATCGTGGCATTGCAATGATGTAGCACGGGTCCTTTCAAGGGTTTAAACATATCGACCAGCTCACTCTTTGATCTTCACTGCAATACTATTCTAGAGCTAATACTCTTCTGATGGGCTCTCTACATGGGTGTCCTCCACCTTTCTCTCAGTGATCTGGAGGGTGCTGCACGCAGCAGTCCCCTGCAACCGCAGATTGCGGTGGTTCACAGACTCCCAGCCCAACTGCTTGTTGTGTGGCGCTGTGGGGTCCGTGGACCACGTATATATTGGGTGTGGGCGTTTGCACTCCCTTCTTGATTTTCTTAAAAACCTCCTCTGCTTTCGGCTGCACTTCAGTCCCACGCTCCTGATCTTCTGGAACCCGATATGGATGGAGGGAGGGCCGGTCTAAAGACCTCCTTGTGGGTCTGCTCCTGGGCCTGGCCAAACTGGCCATTAACAGGTCCAGGCAGCGGGCCGTGGAGGGGGTCGTTAGGGTCGACTGCCTGCCCCTCTTCCGCGGTTACGTTAGAGCCGGGTGTCCTTGGAGAAGGAGCACGCGGTGTCCACCAACACCCTGGAGATGTTCAGGGAGAGGTGGGCGCCGCGGGGAGTGGAGTGCATCATTTCTCCCTCCAACTCTATTTTGATTTAGTCCCTACCCTCCCCTTCACTGTGTTGATCCCGCAGCACTGTCCTTTGATGTGAAGGGCAGTGCTTGTCACTGGCCACTCGGGTGTTTGCCTATCTTGAGAGTTGGATCAGTGTGAGAGTGTGTGCACACGTGCAAGGACTCTCCTCCTTGAAGGGGACTGTCCCTGGATTAGCTATCCTGCTTCGAGAGAGAGGAAGGAAAGAAGGAAGAAGAGGAGGAGGCAGAAGCAGAAGGTGAGAGATTTTGAGTCTGGGGCCTACTTTTGGAGTTGCAGCCTGGGCCTCACCCAGGTCAAGGGAGTGTTGCTGCTGACCTGGGGACCCACTCCCACTGCTGGTCTCTGGGACACCGCCCAGACCTGCCTCAGCTGTTGCTGCTTGGGGCCTGCTTCAGGACCCCTCCCAGGACCTCCGCCACTGCTGTTGTTAGAGGCCCACCTCCACTGCTGCTGCCTGGGACTCAATTTTGGGCCTGCCTAGGACTTGCCAGAGGCCTGCCTCCACTGCTGCTGTTGTCTGAGGCCTGCCTCCGCCACCACTGCCTGGGACTCGCCTTGGGGCCCCTCCCCACAACCTCCACCACTACTGCTGCCTGGGACTTAATTTTGGGGCTGCCTGGGACTTTCCTTGGGAACCCTCCCCAACAGGTCTGCCCCCTCACCGCTGCGACCAAGGGCCTGCCTAGGACTTGCCTGAGGCCTGCCTCCTCCACCGCTGCCTGGGACTCACCTTGTCCTCTCCCCAGGACCTCCCCACAAGGGCACGGCCTACCGCGCCTTCTGGACAGCGGATGGCATGCGGTGCCACCTGTGCCGCGAGGTGGGGCACATAAGGAAAAACTGCCCCACCCAAAAGGCTGCCCAGCCCGTGCCAATGGCTGATGGTGGTGCCGCCACACCCACTCCCCCTCCTCCGAAGTCAACACCACCAGCCCCGGCACCGGAGGCTTCCAATGCTTCAGCCTCTGGCAGGGAGGGGGGTGAGCGTCCGGCCGGCCAGAAGGCGCTGAAGAAGACGCGACGCATCAGGCCCGCCCACGGGGAGACCACCCTATCCCCTTCCCCGACACCTAGCCCACGACCTGCCCCGTCCCGGCACGACAATGCTCCTGCGGCCATGCCAGCGTCGCCCCGGCGTGGGAACCCTGACTCCCAAACCTGTACCTGATCCTGGTCCCACTGACCCCACATCCATTCCCCACCCCGATAGAGAAACCCCTGGGGCTTCAATGCCTGCCCCTGGCGTTGTAACACCTGGCCCGACGGCGCCCGAGCCCCGCCCCACCCAGCCACACCCTGGCACTAACCTGAGGGGAACCACTGCTGCCCTACCTCCTGCAGCGACCGTGTCTCTGGGCCCCGGAGAGGGAACTGGGCCCCTGCCCCACCCACCCTCAGCTGATAAACTGGGGGCGGGGCAGGAAGTGACACGGCTGACCCTCCCCACCCTGGCCACGTCCCCTGTCTTCCCCCATCCAATCGTATTCCGGGAAAGGCTGGGGGGAGGGACCTCGGGCCCCATGACCACCAAGGCTGGCGGGGAGGGGAAGGCCCATAAATTCCCCCTGTCCGCCTGGGGAAGAGGCACTGGCCGAGGGGTGGGGTGATCCGTCCCCATCCCCTGGGGAGGATGACGACTATGGAGGACCCTCTGCTGGGTCGTCGCGCGGCGGAGGGGAGGAAGGTCTCATCCTCGCTCCTCCCTCCCAGACTGTTTTTCTGGGGGATGACCTTTTCCTCGAGGAGCCAGGCGTCCCGGTGTCGGGAGAGGAATGGGGCCCTGAGCCTCCGCCACCCGACGACCCAAACTCAGGGTGTTCTGGGAAGGGGTGTGTCGAGGAAGGTACCACCGGTGACCCTGAGGGTGGGGTCGCTGGCGGTTTGAGGCCGGTTGGCGGTGCCGGACCAGCCCCCATCCTCTTGGGGGGTCGGTGACCGAGGGTGACCTCCTGGAGGAGGGTTCGGGATCAGTGGCGGACACTGGGGATGACGCGGACTCTGTCTGCAGTGACATTTTTGAGTCCCAGGTGCCCCCCACTGATCTCCCCCTCATCCCCCTCGAGGAACTCTGGGAATTTGTCGAGGAAACTCAGAGTCACCGGGATAGAGCCCAACTGGTGCTCAACTGCTGGAGCTCCTTTGAGAGAGTTTACTGGTCGGCCCACGCTGCTCGCCAGGCGCCTGGGCTCGATGTCAATGAGCGAAAGCGAGTCAGGAACTTCCTGGGAATGCTCCTGGTGAGGGTGAGGGACTTCTGTGCCCCTCCCCTGTCCTCCCTGTAAATGTGTATATAGGTTTGTTAATTGTACTGGTGGTGGTTGCACAAAGCTTCTGACATGGAGACAACTATAGCCAGCCTCAACATCAACGGCAGCAGGGAGTCGCAGCGCAGATTCCAGACCCCCTCAGTCCTCTGGGATGGGAGGTATGCAGTGTGCTTACTGCAAGAAACCCACACTACCCTGGGAGATGAAGCCACCTGGCTCCTGGAGTGGCGAGGGGGGGTCTACATGAGTCACCTCACCCGCAGATCTGGCGGGGTGGTTATCCTGTTGGCCCTGCACTTTCAGCCGGAGATCTTGGGGGTCAGGGAGTCCGTGCCAGGCCGTTTGCTTCACCTGACGGTTCGGCTGGGGGGCGCGGTGCTTCACTTGGTGAACGTCTACGCCCCCCTGGCCGGGCCGAGGTAAGCGAGCTTCTTCGAAGAAGTGTCCGCTCATCTCCCTTCCATCGACGAGAACCAGTGCGTCGTCCTCGGGGGAGATTTTAACTGCGTCCTCGAGGGTAGGGACCACGGCGGTGCCCGCACTGGTTGTGCGTCGGGGAAGAGGTTGGGGGACTTGGTCAAGTCCTTTGACCTGGTGGACGTCTGGCGAAATCTCCATCCCGACTCCATCGCCTTCACCTTCGTGAGGCCTGGGGTCGGAGCGTCCAGAATCGACCGCCTGTACGTTTCGTGGGCGTACGCCTCCTGTTTTCCGAAGGCCTCCACGCGGCAGGTGTCGTGCACGGACCATCACCTGGTGTGGGCGGAACTCCTTCCGTTCGGCGCCAGGCTCGGCTCCACGTACTGGCACTTTAACAACCTGCTGCTGGAGGACGAGCGGTTCCGGGACTTGTTTCGTCGTTTCTGGGCCGGCTGGAGAAGAAAGCAGGGAAGCTTCCCCTCCCTGAGGCTATGGTGGGACGTGGGCAAGGCTCACGTCCGCGTATTCTGTCAGGACGTGACAGGGGGTCGACGAAGAGGCGGAAATCCAGGATCGGGGAGTTGGAGAGGGAGATGCTCGACCTGGAGTCACGCCTCGGTCCGCCCGACGCGGACCCGGCCCTGCGCGGGGCGTACGAAGAGAAGAAGGCCGCGCTCCGGGACCTGCAGCTCGTCGGGGCTCGGGGCGCGTACGTGAGGTCGCGGATCCAGCTCCTCCAGGACCTGGACCGCGGCTCCCCCCTCTTATACAGCGGTAGACGTCCGGTACGTGGCCACCGCCATCCGACGCCTTAAAACGGCGGTGCTCGGACCCGACGTAGTGCACCAGTTGGAGGACGCTCAGGTGTGCGGTGGGATCCT
>NW_025215378.1:172489-183599 GCF_004010195.1 Chiloscyllium plagiosum
AAATGTAACCAGGAGATTCACACAGCACTGCCCTTTGATGTGAAGGGCAGTGTTTGTCACTGGCCACCCGGTGTTTTCCTATCTTCCCGGTGGTGTAATTTGAATAAAGATTCGTGCACTTTGTGTGTCTCACTGTGTCTCACACCCACATCCACACACCATGGGTGCTGGGGATAAAATACGCACTACCGCACTTAGGTGGTAGTGTGGGGGTTAAAATAAAATGGAAACACCCCTTTTTAAAGGAAAAATAAATAAATAAATAAAAAATAAACAGGAGTGGGAATTTGAATAAAGATTGGTGCACTTTGTGTCTTTCACTGTGTCTCACACCTGCGCACACACACCATGGGTGCTGGGGATAAAATAAGCACTACCGCACTTAGGTGGTAGTGTGGGGGTTAAAAGAAAAAAAAAGAGAAAAAAAAAAGGGAAAAAAAAATAAACAGGGGTTGGAGGCACCGGCCCCTGGAGGGGAGAGACACTCCAGCAGCGCCCCGGCGTGATTGAGTGACTGCGTGCACGTGCTGGGACTCTCCTCCTTAAGGGGCACTGCCCCTGTACTAGCTGCCTAAGGAAGGAAGGAAGGAAGGAAGGAAGAAAGACAGAAGAAGAAGGAGAAAGAAGGCAGAGGCAGAAAAGGAAAAAAAAAATAAACAGAAGTGGGAGGGAGGGCAGGTCTGAAGACCTTCTCGTGGGTCTGCTCCTGGGCCTGGCCAAACTGGCCATAAACAGGTCGAGGCAGCGGGCCATGGAGGGGGTCGTTAGGGCCGACTGCCTGCCCCTCTTCCGCGGTTACGTTAGGGCCCGGGTGTCCTTGGAGAAGGAGCACACGGTGTCCACCAACACCCTGGAGTTGTTCAGGGAGAGGTGGGTGCCGCAGGGAGTGGAGTGCATCATTTTCCCCTCCAACTCTATTTTGATTTAATCCCTGCCCTCCCCTTCACTGTTTGATCACACTTCACTGCCCTTTTGTGAAGAGCACTGCCTGTCACTGGTCACTCGGATGTTTCCATTCTTCCTGAAAAAAATACTCTTCTGATACTTTAATCCTTCAAATGCCCTCTGTATTTACACGAGTCAAGTAACTTTAACATTGAGCCGCAGTGAGGGGTAAATTTTGAGCACCTCGAAGGGTGAATGAAGAAAGTAGAGAGGCACCTCCAGAGTTCGGGATCTAGAGAACTGGAGCTGTCGATAGTATAAATCAGGGATATCTGACCGGCTCGAGTTTGAGGCGGACAAAAATTGAGAAGGATGATGGGTTTCTGTTACATCCTTGTGACTACTTGTGTGGTTTGTGAATGAGCTGGCACCACAGGTTGGCATGGGGAACAAGGTCGATGTCATGTAAAATCCATCCGCAACAATTGAGGGATTACCAGCTGGTTAAGCCAATCAAGAAAGTCACAGTAAAATAAAGGACCCTCTGTGTAAGTATCAGGTCTCTGGTACTGATGCAGAATCCCAGTCAAATGAGGTCATCTCGAACATGGGGCCTGAGGAGGATACGTTGGCATGACCATCTACATTCCAAGTGTCAGCTGAGTACCCTCAGCATCACACAGCAGTAACAACACAGAGACTGGCCATTCAGCCCAGCAGACTCTGCCTAGCTTCTGGAGAAATCACCATAATCCTGGTTAAATCTGAAAAGAAACAGGCATTGGGAAGGACCTCATTGAATTTTGGGGCACGCAGGTAGAAACATTGACAAATTCAAACAATAAGTAATGATTTGGACTGTTGATGAGGATTACCTTCCTGTTGTGGAGTGAGGATGGAGGGGTCAGAGGGTTCAGGGGAAGGGCGTGATGGGGTATTTCAGAGCCAACCCCCTTGCTCCCCTTATCAGTCTCTGATTGCCCTCATATTGGGGTAATTGGACTCAGCCCAGCAGGACACTCTCCCCACCTCCCCGCTTGGTGTTTCCCTTGGCTGACTGATAGGGAGGAAGGTAATCTGTGAGAAAGTGAGGACTTAGATGCTGGAGATTAGAGTTGAGACTGTGGTGCTGGAAAAGCGCACCAGGTCAGGCAGCATCCAAGGAGCAGGAGAGTCAACATTTCGGGCAAAAGCCCTTTGCTACTGCGTTTGAATCACGTAGATGGCTGTTAATTGACCGTTTAAGGGCTCTGAGTCAAGGATGTCTCTGATGGGCTTTCTCACCCAGAACTCAGTCGGAGAGAGGGAGGTGAGTAACCCTCCAGGGGAGCTCGGCTAGTGACGCCCTGATCTCAACACCTCTGGGGACATACAAACTCATCCCCAGACATGCCAGAGACCACAAGTTAAAGGTCACTGGTGAAAGAAGCAGTGGGGAGTTCGAGGGGTATGATTACACAGTGAGCTGTGACTCAGAATGCACTGAAAGGGAGGCTGAGACAGATTTAAAAGTAATTCTAGGTAAATATTTGTAAAGGAACTTGTACAGGAACACAAAGAAAAAGCTAGGACCAGGGACTACAGAGATTGCTGAATCACATTAGAGAAGTATATATGGAATAGAAAGATGTTCTAATAAAATGATGGGGAAAAAAACCTTGTGTGAAAATAAGAGCTAGTATAGGCCTCTTTGGGCCGAATGGCTTGTAGTCGTGTGTTATGGAGTTTAATATCACATTTCCTCACATCAGCATTCAGAAACTGAAAGGCTCAGACAAGGATCTCAAAATGAATTTTGAGTCATTTAACATGTGGTATTTGGAATGTTGTACACTCGGTGTGTAGTGTTAATAGAGAGGTGGGATCATTATTTAACACTTGTCTGATTTATAATCCAGGCCAGATGGCTTGCTCGGCATGTCTCTGAGCTCATCATTCAGGCATCTTGGCAGGAGACTTCGACTTGGCAACAGGAGTATTGATGTACATTTGCCAAGGTAAGTATATAGCTTGTTTGTTTGGCCATGAGTTGTATTGAATGCCTCTGCCACTGATCCTGAGCAAGTCTGCAGTCACTCTGTCACCTGAATGAAACTCCCTGAATCTAAAACACGACAGTTCTTATGGAACAACGGTAGCCTGGGTTCAAGAACCATCCGCTCCATACCCATGTTGTAACATGCCTGAACTAACTGATGAAAAATATTGAATCTAAAACCTTTCTTCACAAAGGAAGTCACAATACTTCCAATGAATGTGGTCATAAGGATAAACACTCTCCTTCACTATTTAGAGGACAAGGACAGCAGATACTTGGGAACACCACCCCCTGGAAGTTCCCCCCGAGCCCCTCACCATCCTAACTTGGAAATATATCACTGTTCCTTCAGTGTCACGGGGTCGGAATCCTGGAACTCCATCCCTCAGGTCAATGTGGGTCAACCCACAGCAATAGTTCAAGAAGGGCAGCTCACCCCCACCTTCTCTGGGGTACCCAGGAACTGCCTTCCTAACAGCACTGTGAGTGTCTCTTCACAACAAAGATGGCAGCAGTTGGATCTGTATTTTGCCTCCAAAAAGTAATTGATGCAGCACTATTTCTAGTAACATAAGACTCTAGATATGGGGAATGTGGTATTGAAAGGTCCAACAGACAGTTATTAGATCTTTTAATAGCCTTCTTGAGGGCAATTAGGGACCGGAGATAAATATCAGCAATGGTTACATCACTGCAGTAATTGTTTTTAAAAAGGCACCAGGAGTTTTAAGAACATCCGAATTAGGAGCAGGAACAGGCCGCCTGGCCCACCGAGCCTGCTCTGCCATTCAGTCAGATCATGGCTGATCTTCTTGTGGCCTCAGCTCCACCCACCCGCCTTCTCACTGTAACCTTTAATTCCTTTACTGTTCACAAACCTATCTTTGCCCCCACCCTGTCTTCCACCCCAAATACAAAGATTTGTTCCTCCATTATGTTATCCCCCCACCTGCTATTAAATGGGTAGCACGGTGGCTCAGTGGTTAGCACTGCTGCCTCACAGCGCCAGGGACCCAGGTTCAATTCCTGCCTCAGGCGACTGACTGTGTGGAGTTTGCACATTTCTCCCTGTGTCTGTGTGGGTTTCCTCTGGTTTCCTCCCACAATCCAAAGATGTGCAGGTCATGTGAACTGGCCATGGAAAATTGCCCGCAGTGTTAGGTGCATTAGTCAGGGGTAAATATAGGGTAGGGAAATGAGTCTGGGTGGGTTACTCTTCGGAGGGTCAGTGTGGACTTGTTGGACCAAAGGGCCTGTTTCCACACTGCAGGGATTCTAGTCTAAGTCCCTTTGTGTTTTAGTTCCACAGCCATCTGGCTGTTGCGTGAGGGTCTTGCGATGAAAGGTTAGCTGGTTATTCAGTTATGGAGAATGGGGAGAGTATTGTGACCAAGCCTAATCTGTCCAAGCCTCAGGATTGGGTTTCACCTGGTCCCAGTGACCTCCCTATCAGAGAGCCTTTCAGTGATGGCTCAGAGCCCTGCCTCACTTGCCTATCTCCTGCCCACAAGCCAGTTTATTGATATGGGGTTTGAGGGGGTGGGAATTAGCCCCTGATATAATCCAAATGTCTCACAGCAAGTGCATTCCTGAAAATCAGCCTACATCCTCAATTAAACGTGGTGCTAGCATCCAATACCAACAACAAGAATGTGTATTTGTGTAGCACCTGTATCATGTTGCAATGGACTTTACAGGATAATTAGCAAATACAGTATAAGACAAAAGGGTTTTAAAAATTTATTCAGGGGACATAAGCATTACTGGCTGGGCCAACATTTATTGTCCATCCCTATTTACCACTTGAAGGTGGTACTGAGATGCCTTCTTCAACATCCATTTGGTATAACTACAGCACTGTGGGAGGGAGGTCCAGGATTGTGACCCAGTGTAGCGACAGTGCTGTGGGAGGGACCCAGTGACACTGAAGGAACGGTGATAGTTCCAAGTCAGGATGCTGAAGGCTTGGAGGGGAACTTGCAGGGGGTGGTGTACCCACATGTCTTTTCCTTCCAGATGGAAGTGGTTGTGGGTTTGGAAGGTGTTGTCTAAGGAGCTTCCGTGAATTTCTGCAGGACATCTTGTAGATGGTACATAATAACCTAAGAAAATAATAACCAGGAGCAGGAGTAAGCCCTTCATCAGTATTCCTGATGAAGGGCTTTTGCCCGAAACGTCGATTTTGCCTGTCCTCGGATGCTGCCTGAATTGCTGTGCTCTTCCAGCACCACTAATCCAGAATCTGGTTTGCGGCATCTGCAGTCATTGTTTTTACCTCGCAGGAGTAAGCCGTCTGGCCCTTAGAGCCTGCTCGCCTATTGAATAAGATCATGACTGATCATTTCATGGCCTCGGCTTCCCTTCCTCACCCTATCACCATAACCCCTAATTCCTTTACTCTACAAAGGGGTCACTATCTTAACCTTAAAAGTATTCAATGAGGAAGCTCCTACAGCTGCTACTGACCGTTGGTGGTGCAGGGAGTGGATGGTTGTGGATGTCGTGTTTATCAAATGGGTCACTTTGTCCTGGATGGTGTTGAGCTTTTTGGGTGTTTTTGGAGCTGCCCCCATCCAGGCAAGTGGGGAGTATTCCATCACCCTCCTGACTTGTGCCTTGTAGATGGTGGACAGGCTTTGGGGGGGGGGCAGGAGGTGAAGTTGGCAGAAGTCCGAAGCTAGGGAGTTATGATGAGGGAATACCGACGCTTT
The DNA here is from genome assembly GCF_004010195.1 of Chiloscyllium plagiosum. Classification (NCBI taxonomy): domain Eukaryota; kingdom Metazoa; phylum Chordata; class Chondrichthyes; order Orectolobiformes; family Hemiscylliidae; genus Chiloscyllium; species Chiloscyllium plagiosum. The sequence goes on from NW_025215378.1 coordinate 178,124, forward strand.
GCAAATCAACACCTGAAGATGCAGGAATTAAAATGAGGGATGCTGAAGAAACCAGAGTTAGATGTGTACAGAGATGACCCAGGATTGTGTGACCGGAAGAGATGACAATGATAGGAAGGGACAGGACCCTGGAGGGATTTGAAAATGTAGACCAGAAACGATAAAATCATCCCACTGGGAGCCGATGTAGGTCAGAGAGAATAGAAGTCACAGTGAAAGGGGAAGTTCATTATCGGTGCGTCAGAGTTGGAATAAATCATTATTTGCAGAGAGACTTCCACAGAGAGTCGAGAGTGAGTGAGTGCTTCTCTGTAGATCCCTTGAAAGTCAGGTCACAGAAACTGGGGAGACCATTCAGCCCCCCTCGCCTGTTCTGCCATTCAGTTAGATCATGGCTGGTCTGAATTTGAACTTCTCCCACTTACTCCTTATCCCATCAGCTGAAGTTTCCATTTGTCCCCACGGAGACTGCGCCATTTTGGGAAGTGAGATCCGGAGTTCCGCTCCCTTGTTGTGAGAACCCAATGACAGCCTTGCCCTTATTCTGGACTGCACCCCAGCCCACCCCCACTTCCCCCTCCCCACCTCCAGAGGAAATAATTGCTCTCTATCTACCCCGTTGATCTGCTGAACTGGTCCCTAATTCATCCTCGATACTCACAATGTGCCTCTGTCAGTTTTAATCCTCCAATTAGTCCCATTCCCATGACACCACAAGGCATAGAAGCAGACAGAGGCCATTCAGCCCATTGAGTCTGTGCTGCCAATCAATGGCTGATCTGATAATCCTCAAATCCACCTTCCTGCCTTGCCCCCATAATCCTCAATGCCCTTCCTGATTAAAAATCTATCTCATCCTTGAAAGTATTTGATGACCCATGTGCATCTGCTCTCTGCTCTTTCCCAATAGCCCTGCAAAGATTCCCCTTCAAATATCTTCCTTTTAAAAGGTAGTTCTTATTGAATCTGCCTCCAGCTCCTGACCAGCCATGATCACATTGAGCGGTAGATGCTGGTGGATTCCCAAGCTCTTGTGCAGGCAGTGTTAGAGGTATCTGTGGAGCTGTGTGCGGATTCACGCTGAGAGTGGAAGGGTATCATCCTCATCTATAAATGAACAGTAGAACAGATTCAAAGAGCTGACGAGCCTACTCCTGCGCTTATGTTCCATGTTTCTATTTGAAGTGGGCCTCCGCCGTATCTGCTCCCAGGAGGACCAGTTCCACCACAGAACACACCAGATGGCCTCCTTCTTTAGAGACCGCAATTTCCCTTTCCACGTGGTTAAAGATGCCCTCCAACACATCTCGCCCACATTCCGCACCTCCGCCTTCAGACCGCACCCCTCCAACCGTAACAAGGACAGAACACCCCTGGTGCTCACCTTCCACCCTACCAACCTTCACATAAACCAAATCATCCGCCGACATTTCCACCACCTCCAAACAGACCCCACCACCAGGGATATATTTCCCTCCCCACCCCTCTCCGCCTCCAAACAGACCCCACCACCAGGGATATATTTCCCTCCCCACCCCTCTCCGCCTCCAAACAGACCCCACCACCAGGGATATATTTCCCTCCCCACCCCTCTCCGCCTCCAAACAGACCCCACCACCAGGGATATATTTCCCTCCCCACCCCTCTCCGCCTCCAAACAGACCCCACCACCAGGGATATATTTCCCTCCCCACCCCTCTCCGCCTCCAAACAGACCCCACCACCAGGGATATATTTCCCTCCCCACCCCTCTCCGCCTTCCGCAAAGACCGTTCCCTCCGTGACTACCTGGCCAGGTCCACGCCCCCCTACGACCCACCCCCCCATCCTGGCACTTTCCCCTGCCACCGCAGGAACTGCAAAACCTGTGCCCACACCTCCTCCCCCACCTCCATCCAAGGCCCTAAAGGAGCCTTCCACATCCATCAAACTTTTACCTGCACATCCACTAATATCATCTATTGCATCCGTTGCTCCCGATGCGGTCTCCTCTACATTGTCTCATTTATCTCTCCACCCTTCAGGCTCTCTGCCTTTATTCCTGATGAAGGGCTTTTGCCCGAAACGTCGATTTCGAAGCTCCTTGGATGCTGCCTGAACTGCTGTGCTCTTCCAGCACCACTAATCCAGGGCCTGCCCACTGTCTGGAGAGCCAGGGGCTCTCTGGACCTTACATGGTGGACTCTCTGCTCTTATTTTTACCTCCCACATCCACCCTCTCACACACTGCCTCCAAACCCCAGGGCAGGGAGGGGCATTGCATTTCAAATGCTTTTTCACTGCATTAGAACATTATTTCAACAAGCCACCACACACTGCAGCACAGAGGAACTATGCAGAGTAGAGGAAAATCACCTATACCGTACATTCAAAAAGAATGGGTACCCAATGAACACAGAGGAGAAAGTGAGATCTGTAGATGTTGGAGATCAGAGCTGAAAATATGTTGCTGGAGAAGCGCAGCAGGTCAGGCAGCATCCAGGGAACAGGAGAATCAACGTTTCGGGCCTAAGCCCTTCTTCAGGAATCTATCTGAAGAAGGGCTTATGCCCGAAACGTCGATTCTCCTGTTCCCTGGATGCTGCCTGACCTGCTGCGCTTCTCCAGCAACACATTTTCAGACCCAATGAACACAGTCTGCCAATTTCTCAGCAACAAACCTAAACAAGCAATTAAAACACGTCCACACCCGAGCCACTCCCCCCTACATCAAAGACATCTCGGATATGACTGCCAGACTACTCAGCCCCTTGGTATCATGGTAGCCCACAAACCCACCAACACACTAAAACAGCAGCTAATGAACTTGAAAGACCCCATACAGACAACAAGCAAAACTAATATCATTTACAAAAACTGTAACAAACACTACATTGGACAAACAGGCAAAAAGCTAGCCACCAGGATACATGAACACCAACTAGCCACAAAACGACATGACCCTCTCTCTCTAGTATTCTTACATATGGATGAGGAAGGACACCACTTCGACTGGGGCAACACATCCATCCTAGGACAAGCCAAACAAAGACATGCATGAGAATTCCTAGAAGCATGGCATTCCAATCGGAACTCTATCAACAAACACATCGAGTTAGACCCCATCTACCACCCCCTGAGAAAAGAAACAGGAAGTGACTTCACCACAGGAAGTAACATCACCAACCCAAAGAAACCCAAACATATAAATCGAAAGCAGGAATTTTCAGCATTGCTTTGCCTGAGGCCCACTGAAGATATTAATTAGTAGGGTAACAAAACATCTGGAGATGAATCTTCCAGCTGAGCGAGCAAACCTACATCTAAAATCAGACTCAAACAAAAGGAGCTGAAAATGTGTTGCTGGAACAGCGCAGCAGGTCAGGCAGCATCCAGGGAACAGGAGAATCGACGTTTTGCCCATAAGGAATCCGTCAAACAAAAGGATCCTCCTCCACTCTACTCCAGCTCTCTGGCCCAATTGCATCGAACTTTCTCAAGTTTCTGGAGAAGAGTTTTTATAAAACAGGCAACAGGAAAGTCTTCAGACTGAACAAGGCTTGAATTTGCCAGGGCTGTGGGTATGTCGGCTGGACAAGCCATTACACCGTCAGCGATGCATTTCAGAATGTTCTCATTTTCTTCCTTTGGAAAAGGGGAAGCCTGTTTCTTCACAGTGCTGAAAACTCATCGCGCAGTGCTCTGTCATTTAACACTATCCAAATTGTTCAGCTCGTGTCAAGTTGCAGAGAGCTCCTGAAGAATGATCTCATTGTGTTCACTGTAATGTTACATTTGTAATTCAAAGCAAAACATGTCCCAGGCAGCATCACATCACAGAGTTCTGTCATTAAACAGTCATTGTTTGCCATGCCAACTGAAACTGTCTGAGGGCCTGATTTCCATCTTGTTGGAACAGTGCCAACTCTGCTTGATACTCAGATCAAAGGAATATTCATTTATTGCCACACGGAATCTTTCTTTGTCTTGTGGGTCTCCAGTGATTCACTGAATTTAGATCCAATGCTTTAGATTTTGAGAATCCCAGTGTTTGATTAAACCCTAATCATTGTCAGACGAGTGTGGATAAAGTTATGATATTCACGTTATCATCGCATCCTGCCGCGACCCTGGGTAGTCCCACAATGCTCTGGAGTGTTTTATTCTTTTGGGTAGATCTCTGCTCCAACACAAATCACAGCAGCCAATTTGAGCACAGCAAGATCCCGCAGACAGCAAGGGGATAAGAACCAGGCAATGACCTGGAGCCCCTATTTCTGAACAAGACACATTAAAAACCATTCCCCACTCAGCCCCAGGGAGGCTTTCCAACGGAAGGTCTGGGTCAGGAGCCTCCAGCTCGGGTCAGGACAGCAGCGAGTGGATTGGCGCATGGCCTATCTGTACAGCAGAAGCTGCTGCAGGTTCCATAGCTATCCTCCCAGGGACGGAGAGACCCTCAGGGTGTAAGCTCAGTGAGGACATAGGCTTCCAGCCGAGTTGGGGTCAAACCTCCAGGGACTTCCACAGCCAGGGCATCAATGTGGACTTCACCAGTTTCCTCATTTCCCCTCCCCCTCCACCTTACCCCAGTTCCAACTTTCCAGCTCAGCGCCCTCCCCATGACCTGTCCCACCTGTCAATCTTCATTCACACCTATCTGCTCCACCCTCCTCTCCAACCTATCACCTTTACCCCCACCTCCATCAACCTATCGCATTCTATGGAAACAGGCCCTTCGGCCCAACAAGACCACACTGACCCTTCGAAGAGTAACCCACCCAGACCCATTCTCCTACATTTACCCTTAACATTATAGACAATTTAGCACAGCCAATTCACCCGACCTGCACATCTTTGGCCTGTAGGAGGAAACCAGAGCACCCGGAGGAGATACACACAGACACAGGGAGAACGTGCAAACTCCACTCAGACAGTTGCCCGAGATGGGAATCGAACCTAGGTACCTGGCGCTGTGAGGCAGCAGTGCTAACCACTAAGCCACCATGCTGCCCCACTTAATGCACTCTCAGCTACGTTTCCTCCCAGCCCCACCCCTCTCCCAATTATCTCTCCACCCCCGAGGCTCCCTGAAAAGTCGATTTTCCTGCTACTTGGGTGCTGCCTGACCTTTTCCAGCACCACACCCTCCACTCTAATCTCCATTATCTGCAGTCCTCACTTTCATCTCCTTAACCCTTCGGGCCTGCTCTGCCATTCAATAAGGTTGTGACTGATCACAGGTCTCAAAGTTATATTCCCAGTTTCTCATCACATCCCTTGATGTCTTTATCATTGCTGTGGTGGTCATCAGCTGTTATCTGCAGACAATTCACACTTTAATCAGCAAAGAAGAGCTACTAAGAAGCAAATCAATGAAGAAATCACACAGAATAATTTAGCTGAAGAGAAACAATAACCTTTTTTTTGGCAAGGTTTGTGAAGGTTTGTAGCTCAGGTTGAGATTTAGGGTGTAGATTTGCTCGCTGAGCTGTAG
>NW_025215378.1:183612-189566 GCF_004010195.1 Chiloscyllium plagiosum
AGGCAGGCAGTATCAGGAGGGAGGGGGACACAGCAAGTCAGGCAGTATCAGGAGGGAGAGGGACACAGCAAGGCAGGCAGCATCAGGAGGGAGAGGAAGACAGCAAGGCAGGCAGTATCAGGAGGGAGAGGGACACAGCAAGGCAGGCAGCATCAGGGGGGAGAGGGACACAGCAAGGCAGGCAGCATCAGGGGGGAGAGGGACACAGCAAGGCAGGCAGCATCAGGGGGGAGAGGGACACAGCAAGGCAGGCAGCATCAGGGGGGAGAGGGACACAGCAAGGCAGGCAGCATCAGGGGGGAGAGGGACACAGCAAGGCAGGCAGCATCAGGGGGGAGAGGGACACAGCAAGGCAGGCAGCATCAGGGGGGAGAGGGACACAGCAAGGCAGGCAGCATCAGGGGGGAGAGGGACACAGCAAGGCAGGCAGCATCAGGGGGGAGAGGGACACAGCAAGGCAGGCAGCATCAGGGGGGAGAGGGACACAGCAAGGCAGGCAGCATCAGGAGGGAGAGGAAAACAGCAAGGCAGGCAGCATCAGGAGGGAGAGGGACACAGCAAGGCAGGCAGTATCAGGAGGGGCAGATGTCAACATTTTGGATGCAGTTTCTTAGTCTCTAACTGAGATGGTTACAGCAGCCACAGAGTGCTGATGTAATCTGTTACAGCCAATGGCAGACCTGAGCAGGGTAAGGTCTGTATTGATGGTGACGGGCAGCTAGGAATCTGGTCTATCAGTACCATGTTGGCCCGTGCTGTCATTGTGGCCTGGAGCCATCACCAGGAGCAAGAAGCAACGTCTGTGAGAGAACCTATCTTTCAGGACAGTGAGGGTATGCAGCATGAGGTCACAGCTGAGCACAGTCAGATCCCAGTAACATCACACTCTTTAAGTTCAATGTTATCTCACACTGCACTCTGTAGTCTGGGGACAGTGCAATCCATCTGTAGAAGACCAGGCAATACTTGGTATAAGATCCCACGGTGGCACAGTGGTTGGCACTGCTGCTTCACAGCGCCAGGGACCCAGGTTCGATTCCAGCCTCAAGCAACTGTCTTTTAAAAACATTCTCCCTGTGTCTGCGTGGGTTTCCTCCCACAGTCCAAAGATGTGCAGGTTGGGGTGGATTGGCCATGCTAAATTGTTCATAGTGTTCAGGGATGCACAGATTAGGTGCATTAGTCGGGGAAGGGGAGGTGGGTTACTCCAGAGGGTCGGTGTGGACATGTTGGGCCGAATGGCCTGTTTCCACACTGCAGGGATTCTATGATTCAAAGCTGACCCAAGTTCTGTCAATGTGAGTAAGGTAATTATTGACTTCACCAACAGGGAAGATGTTCTCAACACCCAAAAAGGTTTTTTTTCTCACTGTTGGAGTGTGACCTTCATTGCCTCACCCCCTCCTATCTCAGAAACCTCCCCCAGTCCCAACAAAACCTCCACAGATCCCTGCATTCCCCCGGTGCTGGTGTTCCAAGCCCTCTCCCTCCAACCCTCCCCCTCCCCAATTTTAATTGCTCTGTCACTGCCTACACTTTGGATTTCATCCCTCCCCCACAAATCTCTCTGAATTTCTTTCTTTCATTCACTCAGGGCCAGCATTTATTGGTCATCCCTAGTTGCCCCTTGAGAGAGTGGGTGGTGAGCTGCCTTCAGTCCACATGGTGTAGGAAGACCCACAATGCCTTTCAGGAGGGAATTCCAGGATGTTGACCCAGCGACATATTTCCAAGTCAGGATGGTGAGGGGCTTGGAGGGGAATTTGCAGGGAGTGGTGTTCCCATGTATCTGCTGCCCCTTGTTTGTGGGTTTGGAATGTGATGTCTGAGGATCTTTGGTGAATTTCTGCCTCTCTGTTCTTAATTGAGGCAGACATTAAAACCTACTGAGTTTACAGTCACCTGTCTGAATATCCCCTCCCTTTGGTTCAGGATAGATCCCTTCTCTGATTGTCATTCTCAGGCCATGTCTCTGGAGGCAATAAAGGTACTGTTGGGTAGCTCAGTTGGCTGGGCAGCTGCTGTATAAAGTTGAGTGATGTTAACTGTTTGAGTTCAATTCCCAGACCATCTGGGGTTACCCTGAAGGACCCTCCTTCTCAACCTTGCCTGAGGTATGCTGACCCTCAGGTTAAACCACCACCAGTTAGTTTGCTCATTAGAGAGAGCACTGTATGATCTGATAAGACTATAATGAGTTAATCGTTTAAAAACGCAAGTTGTTCTTGCATGCTCTGAAGCTGTTTTAGCTGAATTGAGTCTGGATTGTCGGTTTGCAGCTGTTAGTGCGCAGCTAATGTGAAAAAATCCACTTTAGTCATCATAGAAAGAAGGAATCAACTAAACTTTACAGAGCAACTCCTAAAAATCACACTAGTGCAGTCCTCCCATCTGCTCTGGGAACTTAGATTTCTGCGTAGCATTAAATTTACTGCAGAAGTCTTTCATTTCTCAGGTGAGTAATACCTAATTTAAAACATCCTATTCTCTCTGGAAGCACTAACTGTGTTGATATTAGTAAGTAGCCTCTCAATGGCAAAAGCATTGAGATTTATTCATAATTATCTGGGTGTGCGTTAAGATGTGACCCAATGATCTCAAAGAAAGGAAGATCTTTTGGCAGTTTATGAAGTAGTTGTGTGTCTCCCCTCAGTGATTTTTTCAGTCATTACTGAGTTCAGTATTTCCTCCCCAGAGATTCCACAGCATTTAGACTTGAGCCAGGATCCCTGACTATCCCCATTCCAGTGTTAAATTATCCGAGGCCACTGTTAGTCGGCTCTTGTGGAGAGGGATTGGAGTCTGATCAGGAAAGACTCGAACTGCTTCTGCAAATGTCAATTCAATACGTTTGTTTTGCAGCACAGGAACAAGAGATGACCATTCATTCCTCATACCTGTTCTATCCTTCACGTGGATCATGGCTGACTTGTATCAGACCACAGACCCAACTTTGTTCTGTCATCCTAAGTGAATGAAAATCCAGCAGTGTTAGGTTTTGAAATTCTCAACTGACCCTGAAGACATGACGGTCCCCTCACTGGAGATGGTGAGGAAGATGGTGGGATTGCCAAAATAAATGGACATGTTGGTCCCGAGAGATAATTGCCCCCATTCCCACCACCACAGCAATGGCGGTCTGTGCAGAAAAGCCCCTGGTCAACATCCTGGCCTCGTTGTGAGTGGCTGACTAAGGGTCACTCAAAGACCTTGAACCAATCCCACCATCTTCCTGCTTGCCCACTTTCCTGGCAGGTGAGACATGGCTGCCGTCCCACAACGGAAACCAGGGCAATTTGCCTGCTGGGCTTGTGGAGAGTCCTTCATTTTCCCACTCTGGGGGCACTCATGGGGGCAGGAACGAGGCATGAGAGAGTCACTAATCACAGCCACCTACCTGCCTTTACCTCCAACCACTCTCACTCCCTCTATTCTGTCAACCCCATCCATGATCACCCGTTCCACCAAAACGAAACAGGTTTGGTTAGCTCAGTTGGCTGGATGGCTAGTCTGCTGTACAGAGTTTCACCAACAACATGGCTTCAATTCCCACACCAGCTGAGGTGACCATGAGGGACACTCCTTCTCAACCTCTCCCCCTGCCTGAGGCACGGTGACCCTCAGGTTAAACCACCACATCAGTTCTCTCTCTCTCTCTAATCAGAGAGCAGCACTATGAACCAGCAGGCATGTCTCCCTGAACAATCTGGCTGTAACTGCAGGATTATATTCCTTTCATTCGGAATTCCTCTCCACTCCCAACCATTCGAGGAAACACGATCAGATTTTTCAATCACCTTTAACTGTTCCACAAAAAGATCAACACTTAATCTTTTATGCTCAAAGGATTACAACCTAATTTGGTTTGACCTCAGGAGGACATGCAACCTGATCTCACAATCTAACCTTTTCAGCCCCCTTTGTGTCCAACGTGAACATGAGGTTAATGTTCTCTGTCCTTGAGATAATGTGGAGTGTGTAATCCACAGGCAGCTGTTTCATTAGAAGCAGATAACTGTGCCTGGTTTAACAGGAAATGTACAGTTGGAAGTTGAAGAACACAATGTTAAAGTTAATGGGGTGAGGGACGTGGAACAGAAAAGCCCATTGACCAGAGTTCTGGGTGATTGGTGGATTTGTTACGGCAATGTGTCAGCAGGTTCACTTACAAACACAAGCAGTTGGAGCTCCTCACGGGGAGGAAAGTCTTTGTATGAACCTGGATCAGTCAGACATTTGCTCAGACAGGATTATAACAGGTAACAGGCACCTGAGTGTCTCATAAGGGGAAGGGTTCTGATCAAGAATCCGACACCTGCCATGTTGATTCAGATATGTGGAGAGATAACTGAACCCCAGGCCTGTATCGGTGTTAGACTCTGTGTTTTGTAGGTTCGTAAGGTATAGGAGCAGACTTAGGCCATTCGGCCCATCGGGTTTGCTCTGCCATTCGATCATAGCTGATCTGCTCCTCACCCCCATTTTCCTGCCTTCTCTCCATATCCCTTCAACACATTACCAATTAAAAATCTGTCTTACTCCTCCTTACATTTACTCACTGTCCCACCATCCACCGCAGTTTGGGATAGAGAATTCCACAGATTCACAACCCTTTGGGAGAAGTAGTTTCTGCTCCTGTCGGTTTTAAATTTACTCTCCCTTATCCTAAGACTATGACCTCTCACCCCAGAATTCCCCACAAGAGGAAGCATCCTGTGCACGTATATTTTATCCACACCTTTTGTCATCATGAATACCTCAATTTGATCTCCCTTCATTCTTTTAAATTCCAGAGAGTGTAGACCTGAAGTTTTCAAACTCTCTTCATAAAACAAACCTCTCATCTCTGGGATCAATCTAGAGAATCTCCTCTGAACTGCCTCCAAGGCCACTTCTTCCTCAAATAAGGGGACCAAAACTCTGTGCAATACACCTAGTGTGGTCTCACCAGTACCTTTTCGGGTTGCAACAATACTTCCTTACCTTTATCCACTATTCATTTAGCTATAAAAGCCAACATTCCATTCACTTTCTGTCCTACCTGCTGTACCTGGCTGACTCACAGTGAGGACAGATTGCGTATTTTCAGGAACCACAGTAAGATCAAGCTGCCTGAATACCTGGAGGGAGCTGTCACAGGGCACTATCGGAAAGGTAAGGGTTTACAGAAATACTGAGAGAATACTGGAGCTCAGCAGTGCAGGAGTTCAAATCACAGCATAACAATAAATAAAAACAAAAACATCAAAAACAGAAATTGCTGGAAAATCTCAGCAGTTCCAGCAGCATCTACGGTGAGGAAACAGAGTGAACATTTCGAGTCCAGTGACCCTTCCTCAGAACAGGTTGAAGACTTGGCGTGTCTGAGGGAAACACTTGCCAAAGAGCTCCGAGGGAGACATTAAAATCTGGGAAGATCAAAGAGCCCATTTGCGAGGAGTGTAGAAAGCTCAGTGGAGACTGTGGAGTCATGTCATCCAGTGAGAGGGCCGGGTCCATGAAGGGACGCTGCAAACAAAGATGAGAATTTTAAAATCGAGGCATTGCTGAACTGGGCGTCAGTGCAGACCCTCCAAGCGAGTGTGTGATAGGTGAGTAGGACTGAGTGTTAGCTAGGGCAGAGATACCGGAGGTTTGGGTGACCTCAAGTTTATGGAGCGGACTCCAACAGTAAAATCTGAAATGACCTGCGTTGCACTATGAGCAGGACCTACATTTCCAAATACACTTATCTCCTACACACACTAATCACCCAAACACAGTAATCCCCCGCACACACTAATCTCCTACACACACTAATCTCCTACATACACGAATCTCCTACACACACTAATCACCTACATACACTAATCACCTACATACACTAATCTCCTACACATAGTAATCTCCCACACACACGAATCTCCTACACACACTAATCACCTACATACACTAATCACCTACATACACTAATC
>NW_025215378.1:191750-213844 GCF_004010195.1 Chiloscyllium plagiosum
ACACACACTAATCCCCCACACACACTAATCCCCCACACACAGTAATCTCTCACACACTAATCTCCCATATCCAGTAATCTGTCACACATACACACTAATCTCCTACACATATTATTCTCCCTCGCACATTAATCTCCCAAACACACTAATCTCCCACGCACATTAATCTCCCTCACACAGGGAATAGGGCGTGCGGGTTACTTGAATCTTCCAATTGCATGAGAAATACTAGAGGTGCTGGGAGAACTCAACTCATCACTGCCATGAGATCAACATGCATTTGGAAAGTGAATAGCTGAGACAGATTATAAATATTGGTTTACCGAGCTGCAACGGGTGATTCTGTCTGTATTAACAATGTCAGTCTTGAACTAGCTTTCACAAAATATCTGACCTATTATTCCCTCCACTAGCTAATACAGTAGTCTGCATTATCCGCATCCTTGCATTCTGGAATCCCCTTTTGAATCTCGGATTTCAGTTGCATGAGAAATCCAGAAGGTTAGGATCTACTTAACAAGGTCTTTACTGTATTCAACAGGAAGTTTGTAATGGAGTAGTCACATACAGAGATACCAAAATCTTGGCTGTGAGGTTCAGCAAAAGGGCTGAGACAGCAGCAAAGTCGGGAGATGTTGGGGAAGTGGAAATAGTTGGTGTTAGTGATGGTGTGGATATTTAACTAATAGATTGTTTCAGGGTTATAGCTGGAACCAAGGTTACAAACAGCCTGCTCAGCCTGATATGGTTGCCAGGGTGAGAGATGGATAAAATACAGTAACTCCTGAATAATGCATTGCACATCCATCACCCTCACACAAACTGACAACACCTTCCAATTCAAAACACTTTCTTGCAGAAAAATAACACCTAAAATTAATTTGCAAAACACCATGTGCATTCTAAAAGTTGGACTGAGAAACCTCTGCTAAATTTGGCCAAGTTAATTTTACAGCTTTCCGCAAAAAAAACAAACAAACACGCAGACAATTCCTTTCTTGTTTCCAAATGTGCACTTCCAGTTTTACATTTTTTACTCCTGAGCTGTCATACGCTTTTCAAAGCTGATGGATTTTTTTTGTCAGCTAAGGGCAAATGTGTGACAGAACAAAGACCAGGAGATGGAGTTCCGATACAATCTAATTAAATGGCAGAAGTGACTCAAGGGGCTGAATGGCCTCTTGGTAAACACTTATAATTGAAAGGAACACTCCACAACCATGTTTCGTTGGTCAGTGCACTTTGCAGCAAACACTCTGAGTCAACACCTTAATTTAAGAAACCTTTACAACCCTGTTTCCATCATGAATATCTTTCAGCACAATGTCTATGAGGAGGAACACATTTATATTCAGAACGGATGTTATTTAAATTTACTATTCTGTGTGTTCATTCTGCCTGAAGGCAATCGAGTCTGCGGGAAAACCTGATATTGATAGCAGTGCCACAAGCAATCACAGATTTAATTTGGATTCAGAAAGACAGCGACGTCTGTGTGTTCAATCCTGATGTTAACATTGTTTAAGATGATGATTTGTTATCTTAAATCAATACATTCTGGAGGCAAGGTGAGAGTGATAGCCCTTGACGTCAAGGTTACAGTCAACTGAGCGTGGCATCTAGGTGCCCCTTGCAAACGTGGAGTCAGTTGGGTGTTAACGGGAATACACTTTGTTGTTGCAACCCATATCTTCTTATTCATTCACAGGACGTGGGCATCACTGGCTAGACCAATGTTTATTGCCCATCCCTAATTGCCCAGAGTTAGAGGTAAACCACATTGCTGTGAGTCTGGAGTCACATGTATGCCAGACAAGGTCAGAATGTCAGTTTTCTTCCATCAAGGACATTAGTAGACTCAGTAAGTAGGAACATGGTTGTGGTTGTTGGGGGTCAGTCATCTCAGCTCCAGGACACCTCTGCAGGAGTTTTTCAGGGGAGTGTCCTAGGGCCAACCATCTTCAGCTGCTACATCAATGCCCTTCCCTCCATCAGAAGGTCAGAAATGAGGATGTTTTCTGATGTTTACACAATTGATTAGATTAGTTTGATTAGATTCCCTACAGTATGGAAACAGGCCCTTCGGCCCAACAATCCACACTGACCCACCGAAGAGTAACTCACCCAGACCCATTTCCCTACCCTATATTTACCTCTGACTAATGCACCTAACACTACGGGCAATTTAGCATGGCCAATTCACCTGACCTGCACATCTTTGGATTGTGGGAGGAAACCACAGCACCCAGAGGAAACCCACACAGACACAGGGAGACTGCCTGAGCTTGCCTAACCCCCTCTGGGAGTGTCGTGGTTTAAGTTCACCAACAACACAGATAATTACTTGGCCAATTAGTTCCACTCCTGTCTCCTCACACACTGAAGCAAAATGCATGCAGCAAGGACTGGACAACATTGATGTTTGAGATGAAAGTGAGGAGTCCAGATACTGGAGATTAGAGTCGAAAGTGTGGTGCTGGAAAAGCACAGCAGGTCAGGCAGCATCCGGGGAGCAGGAGAATCAACACTTCGGGCAAAATTCCTGATGAAGGGCTTTTGCCCCAAACATCGATGTTTGAGCTGATGAAAGTGGTAGGTGCTATCTGTCCCATGTACCACCTCCAACAAGAGAGAATCCAACAACCAATCCTTAACTTCCATAGGATCACTATTGGAATTATCAACATTATCGACAGCCTGGGGGTCTCCATTGATCAGAAACTCAACTGGACTCATCATATAAACACAGTGGCTACAAGAGCAGGTCAGAGGCTAGGAATACTGCAATGAGTAATTCACATTCTGCCTCCCCAAAGTGTGTCCAGCATCTACAGGGCACAAGTCAGGACTGTGATGGAATACTCCCGACTTGCCTGGATGGGGGCAGCTCCAACAACACTCAAGAAGCTCGACACCATCCAGGACAAAGCAGCCCCCGCTTAATTGGCATCACGTCGACAAATAATTACTCCCCACACGACTGACATAGCCACAGTTTCTGCAGAAATTCACCAAAAATCCTCAGTCAGTACCTTCCAAACCCATGAGCACTTCCATCTAGAAGGACAAGGACAGCACATACATGGGAACACCACCCTCTGCAAGTTGCCCTCACCATCCTGATTTGGAAAGATCTCACTGTCCCTTCCCTGTTGCTGGGTCAAAATTCTGGAATTCCCTCCCTTAGGGCATTGTGGATCTACCTACAGCACATGGACTGCAGCTGTTCAAGATGGCAGCTGAGAATAAACACCCAACAGTGTGATAGCCCCTTTTGAGGCCATATAGCCTCATTTAATGAGCCTTCCAAGATATCATCTCTCCCCACTGCTAGGATTGATTCCTTGGTCAATATTGTGATCCCCTTCCTCCTCTGTTCCCCTCTCTGTCTCAGCTAGATGTTCTACAAGAGCATAAGAAACAGGAGCAGGAGAAGGCCATTCAGCCCCTCAAGCCTGCCTTACTATTCAACAGGATCATGGCTGATCTGCCCCAAGCCTTGACTGCTCTTTCATGTGAGTTCCTCATAGCCGTCCACCCCCGACATTTCATAAACCTATCTACTTCCTCTTTAAATACATGCAGTGCTCTAGCCTCCACACCTCTCTGGGGTAGAGAATTCCAGACATTTACTACTCTCTGAGAGAAAAAAGTCCTTCATTTCTCAGTTTTAAATGAGTGCCCCCTCATTCTCTAACGATATCCCTGGGTTTGAGATCCCCATACTGGTGTAAGCTTCTTCTGAACAACTGACCTGTAATGCCTTCTCTGTAAGATCATCGCTCATTCTACTAAACTCTAAAGAATAAAGGCCGAACCTGTTTAGCTGATATTGCAATCAGGCAAGAGTATGCCTTTTGAATATACCTCCAATGCCTAGCAGGAGGCCATTCGGCCTTTATACCCATGTTGTCTCTGTGAAAGACCAATCAGTTAGTTCCACTCAAAAATTCGTTCCCCCCCCCCCAGCTCTACAAACAAAAAGAGTATTCAAGGGCAAAGCCATTTGAAAAGAAAAAACAACAAGCAGAATAACAAAAGCCAAAGTAAATAATTTTGTTGAGAACCCTTCAGCAGTAACCTTCATTTTGTAGTGCCTTTAGCACAACATGTCACTGATGCTTCCAAAACTAAATTGGACACATATTTGAGAGACATAAGCTGTGGGTCCTCAGGGATAAAGCAGGGACTAACTGGACTGCTATGCAGAGAACCAGCATCAACTTAATGGGCCAAATGGTCCCTTTCCTTTGTGTAGATTGGCTCAGTCACACTAGGAGCCACTAAAGGAGGCATTCGAGAAACATTCTGAGCATGCCTAACCCCCTCTGGGACTGTCATGGTTTAAGTACACCGCCATCTTCTCAAGGAGAATTAAGGATGGGCAATAAATGCTGGTCTAGACAGAATGCCCCCCTCCTCCTCTCCCCCGAACAGATAAAGTGGCCAAATGTTTGGTAAAAGAGGTAACTTTTTAAGGAATATCTTAGAGGAGAAGAAAGAAGAGGTGGTGAAACAGATAGATATCGGGACAGAATTCCAGAGTGTCGTCTCTTTCACAGCCCTTGGGGGATGTCCCAGAATACTTTACAGCAAACTAACTACTTTAGGCAGAAACTGTCAGGGGAATGTGTGTACCTTTGATTTTAACTACAATACTGAGCCATAAGTAATGAAAATACAAGATCATTGTGTCATGTATAATGATGGGACTCATAATGCCAGGCACCTTTTGTGAGAATCGATGAGCTGAGCAGATGGTGAGGTGTACCATAAATACATCTTATGCAGATGTTCATAGAGAGTCAAACAGGAATTGCTTTCATTATAAACCAGTCCCCCGGCACATCCCAACTCAATTTTCTTATGAAAGCACAGGATTCTCTGACTTTTCCTGAGTGTTATATTTTCACATCTCGTTGACCAGGAGAAACACTCTTCATGGTCTGTAGAGGGAAATGAATTTGTCTAGCACCATTTGCCTTACAATGTCCCTCAAGGGAAATTGTTACCTTCTGATAAACCTCAGCAAAATCCACAGCCTCTCACTTCACTTGTCACTGTCCTCTGCCTCCTCATTCTCACTCTGCAATGGGTGTCAGTACAACCATTCCCCTTCCATCAATAGTGACAGACCTGACAGTCACTTGTTCCCAAATTCAACACTGGAATGTGACGGCTGGATTATTCTGTAAACCCAGTATAACCACTCCCCTCCTCCCCACCATTCTCACTCAACCAACCAATGCTGAGTCAGAGATCATCCTGTTGGCATCACATCAGCCATGCTCCCATTCACTCTGATCCCCACCTACCCCTGCTTCCAGATTTACACGGTCAGGCACAGTAATGTTGAATGACAGAACAGGCTCAAGGGCTGAATGGCCTTCTCCTGTTCCTGGTTCGTATCTTTCTCTGTGTAGAACATTAAGAAAGGATCCCACTATTATTGCATCCATTTAACAAGCTGTAAATTGGCATAACAGGAGCCAATTTCAGTGACTGTTGTCCCATGATCAAAGGTGACCAGAAAAGACATCTGCTCCAACCTTTAGTCAGTTAACCCAGAGGTTCCCAGAGGTGGACAGCAGCAACAGGATTGGTCCTCATAAAGATAAGAGTGACAACAGTATTTAAACAGGGTTTCCTGACACAGCATGTCGAAGGGCCAACAAGAGGGGAGGCCACACCGGATCTGGTGCTTGGTAATGAACCAGACCAGTGTTTGATTTAGTTGTCATGAGCACTTTGGAGAAAGTGACCATAAATCAGTTACATTTAGTTTAGTGATGGAAAGGGATAGGTACATGTCACAGGTCAAGTGTTATCCTGGGGGCAAGGGCAATTATAATGCAATTAGGCAAGAATTAGGAGACATAGAATAGGACAACAAATAGGAGGGGATGCAGACAATGGAAATGTGGAGCTGGTTTAAGGAACAGATATTGCGTGTCCTTGATAGGTATGTCCCTGTCAGGCAGGGAGGAGGTGATAAGGTTTACTACAGAAATTGCACCTCTTGTTAAGAAGAGGGAAACTTAAGTGATGTTGAGATGGTTCAGATGAGATGACGGAGAGTTACAGATTAACTAGGAATGATTTAAAGAGAGAGTTAAGAAGAGCAGGAGGGGACATGAGCAGTCTTTAGCAAATAGAATAAAGGAGAACCCTAAAGCTTTCTATAGGTATGTGAGGAATAAAAGGATGACTAGAGTAAGAATAGGGCCTGTCAAAGACAGAAGTTGGAAGTTGAGTGTGGATCCTGTGGAGATCAGAGAGGTGCTAAACAAATGTTTCTCATCTGTTTTCACTCGGAAAAGGAGAATATTGTAGAGGAGAAGAATGAGATACGGGATAATAGACTAGAAAGGATCGAGGTTAGTTACGAAGAGGTGTTATCAATTCTAGAGGGAGTGGAAGTAGATAAGTCCTCAGGGCCAGATGTAATTTATCCGAGGATTCTCTGGAAAGCTAGGGAGGAGATGTTGGAGCCTTTGGCCTTGATCTTTGAGTCATCATTGTCCACAGATTTAATACCAAAGGACTGGAAGGCAAATGTGCCCTTGTTCAAGAAGGGCAGCAGAGATGACCCCGGTAATTATAGACCAGTGAGCCTTACATCTGTTGTAGGAAAAGTTTTGGAAAAGATTATAAGAGATAGGATTTATAATCATCTAGCAAGCAACAATTTGATTGGAGATAGTCAACATGGTTTCATCAAGGGCAGGTCATGTCTCACAAACCTCATTGAGTTTTTGAGAAGGTGACCAAGCATGTGGATGAGGGTAGGGCAGTTGACGTGGTGTACAGGGACTTCAGTAAAGCCTTTGATAAGGTTCCACATGGTAGGCTGTTGGAGAAAATGCAGAGGCATGGGATTGAGGGTGATTTAGCAGTTTGGATTAGAAACTGGCTTTCTGTAAGAAGGCAGTGAGTGGTGGTTGATGGAAAATATTCAGCCTGGAGTCCGGTTACTAGTGGTGTGTTTTGGGACCACTGCCGTCTGAAAGTTTTATAAATGACTTAGACCCAGGCATAGGTGGAGGGGTTAGTAAGTTTGCAGATGACACTGAAGTCAGTGGAATGGTGGACAGTGTGGAAGAGTGTTGCAGGTTGCAGGGGGACTTGGATAAACTGCAGAATTGGGCTGAGAGGTGGCAAATGGAGTTCAATGCCGCTAAATGTGAGGTGATGCATTTGGGAAGAATAACGGAAGGCAGAATACTGGGTCAATGGAAAGAGTTTTGGTAGTGTGGATGTGCAGAGGGATCTTGGGGTCCATGTGCATAGATCCCTGAACGTTGACCCCCAGATTGATAGTGCCGTTATAAAGGCATACGGTGTGTTAGGTTTTATTAGTAGAGGGATTGAGTTCCGGAGCCGTAATATCATGCTGCAACTATACAAAACGCTGGTGCGGCCACACTTGGAATATTGTGTACAGTTCTGGTCGCCCCATATTTCAGGAAGGATGTGGAAGCATTGGAAAAGGTGCAGAGACGATTTACCAGGATGTTGCCTGGTCTGGAGGAAAGGCTGAGAGACTTGGGTCTGTTCTCATTGGAGAGAAGAAGGTTAAGAGGGGATTTGATAGAGACATACAAGATGATCAGAGGATTAGATAGGGTGGACAATGAGAGTCATTTTCCTAGGATGATGACGTCAGCGTGTATGAGGGGGCATCACTACAAATTGAGGGGTGATAGATTTAAGACAGATGTCAGAGGCAGGTTCTTTACACAGAGAGTGGTAAGGGCGTGGAATGCCCTACCTGCTAATGTAGTCAACTCAGCCACATTAGGGAGATTTAAACAATCCTTAGATAAACACATGGATGATTTTGGGATAGTGTAGGGGGATGAGCTGAGAATAGTTCACAGGTCAACGCAACTTGGAGGGCCGAAGGGCCTGTTCTGCGCTGTATTGTTCTGTATTCTATATTCGAATAGCAAATTAGGACAGTCTTCTTGAGTCTCTACAAGTACAACCACCAGAATTCACAACTGTAACATCAGCAATTTCTCCACATAAAAGCTAGATAATTTCACCAAGTGCAGAGCAAATACAAAGTCCAAATTATTTCCATTAAAGCAATCTCAGCCACTTATGAATGTAGCTGATTGACAGGGAAAGTATCCAATCATCTCCATTCTTCCTCATTCCAATCACCTTCACCTTCCAAACCCACAACCACTTCCATCTAGAAGGACAAGGGCAGCAGATACATGGGAACACCACCCCCTGCAAATTCCCCTCCAAGCCACTCACCATCCTGACTTGGAAATATAACGCCGTTCTTTCACTGTCACTGGGTCAAAATCCTGGAATTCCCTCCCTCAGGGCATTGTGGGTCTACCCACAGCACGTGGATTGCAGTGGTCCAAGAAGGGCAGCTCAAAGGGGCAACTAGGGATGGGCAATAAATGCTGGGCCCAACCAGTGACACCTAGATTGCACAAGTGAATAAAAACTCAAGTAGAAGGATGTACAGCTGACTTGGAAGTGATTGAATCTGAAAACCCAGAAATGTCTGTGTGCTGTAGAGCTAAAATCAGCAAGTGGGTATCGTTTAGCCTGGGGTTATGGTCAGCATGGACTGGTTGGACCGAAGGGTCTGTTTCCGTGCTGTATGACTCTGTGATCACTGATAGCTGCCCTATCGTGCACAGGGACCAAGCCAAATTACCTTTATTCAACAGAATAGTTAAACAACATTTCTCCGAATGATTATTAGAACCGTATTTTAGTGTAGAATTCTGATTCACCTGTAAGTACTAGTTAGTATTGTCATGTTGAGGTGTTATCTAAAATGTTAATTTATCACATCATTGACTGAACATTTTTAGGTATTAAAGATATTTTGAAAATAACACTCAGGGAGGGTGATGAACAGGTGGAATGAGCTGTCAGAGGAAGTGGTGGAAGTGGGTACAATTACAACATTGTATTTGGATGCGTATATGGATAAGAAGGGTTTAGAGGGGCATGGGCCAAATGCTGGCAAATGGGACTGGATCAGTTGGGACATTTGGTTGTCAAGTTGGACCGAAGGGTCTATTTCTGTGCTGTATGACTCTCTATAACTTCATGACTCGCTAATGCAAAATGCACAGGCTACAGCAGCAATAATACTGCATTTGCAAAGAACAAGGTGGACAGGAAAGGTCTCTTGGTACGACTTTGAAGAAGAGCAGATGTTGTCTCCTGTGTCCTCGCCAATTTTTGTCCCTCGACCATAATTGCTGAAACAGAACAGATGGTTTCAAGCTCACTATCATTTCCAAGCTTGTAGAATCTTGCTGTGCATTATTAACGGTTATGTTCTGCACAGCACAGCAGTGATTACAATTTGAAAGTACATTATTTGCTGTAAAACTGTTTGGGAAAAACTGTGGTGTTGAAAGTGCAATAAAAATGCAAATCAACTTCCTTTCTCTGGGTTGTGGTCACTCAATAAAATTCATATCTCAGCCACCTTGTGTTAGGACAACACTTACACAGATCTTCCTTTCAGGTTTTTCTCTGTCACGACAAGGCTACAAAATAATTTGTTAATGAAGAGCTTCTGTTAGCACATTTTGGGAAGATTTGTAGCTCAGGTTGAGGTTCTGGATGTAGGTTTGCTTGCTGAGCTGCAAGGTTCGGATGTTTCGTCACCATATCAGGTAACATCATCAGTGAGTCTCTGGATGAAGCACTGGTAGTGTAGCCCACTTTCTATTTATGTGTTTAGGTTTCCTTGTGTTGGTGACATCATTTCCTGTGGTGATGTAATTTCCTGTTCTTTTCCTCAGGGAGTGGTAAAGAGGAACCAAGTCAATGTGTTTGTTATAGAGTTCCAGTTGGAATGCCATGCACCTAGGAGTTCTCATGCATGTCTCTGCTTAGATTGTCCTAGGATGGGTAAGTCGAAATTGTGTCCTTCCTCATCTGAATGTAAGGACACTGGTGAGAGAGGGTCATGTGTTTTTGTGGCTAGTTGATGTTCGTGTATCCTGGTGGCTAGTTTTCTGCCTGTTTGTCCAATGTAGTGTTTGTTACAGTCCTTGCAAGGTATTTTGTAAATGACATTAGAGTTGCTTGTTGTCTGTATAGGGTCTTTCACATTCATTAGCTGCTGTTTTAGTGTGTTGGTGGGTTTGTGGGCTACCATGATGTCAAGGGGTCTGTGTAGTCTGGCAGTCATTTCTGCATTGTCTTTGATGTAAGGGAGGGTGGCTAGGGTTTCTGGATGTGTTGTGTCTGCTTGTTTGGGTTTGTTGCTGAGAAATCAGCGGACTGTGTTCATTGGGTACCCATTCTTTTTGAATATACTGTACAGGTGATTTTCCTCTGCTCTGTTTAGTTCCTCTGTGCTGCAGTTAAAATAATGTTCTAATGCAGCTTCGTATCATTGAGGAGGTTTCAGGCCAATCCACATCCAGCAACCTGGTCTGAAAACTCTGCTCGTAATTTGACAACCAGGAAAAATAGTATCACAGCAGCACAGGCAATCCACAACATTCCATATCAATGTCAATTTACCTCCCAAAGCTAACAGATCCTTTCAAAACATTGCAGGATTAAGACCCACAGGTTAAAGTTCTCTAATTGCAGTTAGAGTGTGGTTTTGAGTTTCATTGGGCTAAATCTTATGTTTTTTGATGAAGTGGGTGTTTTTGAAGGGATTCTCACTGTAAGGCTGAGCACATTTGCTCACTGAACGTACCTCATCTCTACGGCAACCTTCTCGTCCAAATCTAGCCTTGACGTACCATGTGCCATTTCCCAGAACAACTCATCACTCACTCAACATCTGCCAAACCATCAGCAATCTGTGCTCTCAGATGGTCACCACGCCTCAGGTGAGGGGAGAGGTTGAGAAGGAGACTCCTTCAGGGTTACCTCAGCTGGTGCGGGAATTGAACCCATGTAGTTGGCATCGCTCTGCATTGCAAACCAATCAATGGCCCTGCTAGAAACATGGGCTGCCTCACATCACCAATCAGAGGGTCTCCTAAGGGTGCAATGAGCCATGTTTCAAGTGGGTACCCTGTCAGTAGCGATCCCTATATCCCTATTTGGCCTTCCCTATCAGGCAGGATATTGGGGGAGCTGGTAATGCCGCTAAACTCATAACACCCAAAAATCTCAACCTAAAGTCTGGGGTACATGGGATCAAATCCCCCCAAAGGTTGATGTTGAAATTTGAATTCAATAAAGGATTTGGAGAATAAAGGTGTGAATTTTAAAGTGGAAGGCCAGGCAGAGTATGTAGGTCAATGGGAACAGGGAACAGGGCTTGGTGCAAATTAAGGTGGTAACAGATTGGGTAATGTTTTTGAGTAAAAGAGCTTTTTATCAGTTAAGGCATTTTAACCTGGCTCCCCCCATTGGGGGTACTGTCACCTTGGGATTTTAAAGGTCAGGCTAAGAACGTACATTATCAACTGGAGTTGATACACAATGCTGCTGTTTTCTCACTGATATGTTCTGGTCGCCCAATTATAGGAAGGATATTATTAAGCTAGACAGGATTCTGAAGAGATTTATCAGGATGTTGCTGGGTATGGAAGTTTTGAGTTATAAAGAGAGGCTGGATAGGCTGGGACTTTTTTCACCGGCGCATAGGAGGTTGAGAGGTGACCTGATAGAGGTTTATAAAATCATGAAGGGCATGGGTAGGGTTAATGGTAATTGCCTTTTCCGTAGAATGGGTGATTTCAAGATTGGGGGCACATTTTCAGGTGAGAGGAGAGAGATTTAAAAAAGAAGGGCAAAATTTTCACACAGAGGTTGGTTCGCATGTGGAATGAACTGCCTGAGGAAGTGATGGACATGGGCACAGTTAGAACGTTTAAAAGACATTTGGATAAGTACATGGATAGGAAAGGTTTCAGGAGATATGGGCCAGGAGCAGGCAGGTGAGAATAGTTTAGCTTGGGATTATGTTTGGCATGGACCGGTTGGACCGAAGGG
This sequence comes from Chiloscyllium plagiosum, assembly GCF_004010195.1. Taxonomy (NCBI): domain Eukaryota; kingdom Metazoa; phylum Chordata; class Chondrichthyes; order Orectolobiformes; family Hemiscylliidae; genus Chiloscyllium; species Chiloscyllium plagiosum. Next base: position 203,709 of record NW_025215378.1, read on the forward strand.
TCTGTTTCCGTACTGTATGACTCTATGACTCTAAGTTCCAATCAAATACACAGATAGACACACACACACTCACTCTAAATTTAAAGAGATGTGAAAAATCTCAAAAATAATGAAAAGTCACCGGACTTCATTTTCTCTCCACAGATGCTGCCGGACCTGCTGAGTTTTACCAGAAATTTCTGTTTCTGTTTCAGATCTCCTGCATGTGTAGTTCTTTGTTTCATTTCTGATTTGAGATCGTAGTTTAGCTGAGTTTCCTCCCTAAATAACGCCATCGAAAACCACAATTATTTGGTACTTTCAATGTTTGTGGCCCCCTACTGTGTGAAAATTGGCTGCTGCATTTGTCTAGAAAACCAACAATGTACTTCAGAACAGAATCTATTGCTTGTCAAGTGCTTAGAGATGCCATGAGGACATGCTGAGGTGCTTCATAAATGCAGACCTTTCTTGGCAACTGGAAGGTCACGTTACACAGCTCTGCACATCTCATTCAGCTGCTCATTCTGAGTTCAATAATGAAAGGATGATCACTTGGGTTTTTACTGCAAATTGATCCCCATTTTCTTAAATAATGAGGATCATTGCTTTCAATCTTGAGGTAAAGAAATGCAATGTTGAGCTTTGAAACTTATAATATAGAACCCCATTAAGTTCAAATTCATTGTAGGTGGCTTACATCACAGTAGATGTCTCATCTTCCACTTTCCTGCAGATATTATATTGGCTTCCAGTGATCAGCACATTTCATAAATTACGTGTGTGTGTGTATCTGTGTCCATGGGTCTCTGTGTATGTCTATATGTATGTATTTGTGTGTGTGTGCATGTGTATGTATGTGTCTCTCCGTGTGTATGGATAAGCGTGCATGTGTGTGTGTGTCTGTATCTCTGTATGAGTGTGTCTGTATCTGTGCGTGTATGTGTGTGTGTCTGTGTGCGCACGTGTGTTTGTGTGTGCGTGTGCATGTCTGTGTGTGTGTGTCTGTATCTCTGTATGAGCGTGTCTGTATCTGTGCATGTATGTGTGTGTGTGTCTGTGTGTGTCTGTATCTCTGTGTGAGTGTGTCTGTATCTGCGTGTGTGTGCGCACAAGTGTTTGTGTGTGAGTGTGTGTGTGTCTGTATGTATCTGTGCATGTATGTATCTGTGCGTGTGTGTCTGTGTTTGTGTCTGTATGTGTATATATATATATCGGGGTGTGTGTACCTGTGTGTGTGTATCTCCATCTCTGTATACGTATCTGTGTGTGTATCTGTGTATGTATATGTATCTATATATCTCTGTATCTGTGGGTGTGTGTGTGTATATCTGTGTCTGTATGTGTATATATATATATCGGGGTGTGTGTACCTGTGTGTGTGTATCTCCATCTCTGTATACGTATCTGTGTGTGTATCTGTGTATGTATATGTATCTATATATCTCTGTATCTGTGGGTGTGTGTGTGTATATCTGTGTCTGTATGTGTATATATATATATATATTGGGATGTGTGTGTGTGTACCTGTGTGTGTGCATCTCCATCTGTGTGTGAGTGTCTGTGTGTGTATCTGTGTATGTATATAATAGTGTTATAAAGATGTTAGAGTTGTACGCTGATGTTCCATAATTGTTTATCTGTAGTGTGTCTGTGTGTGTGTGTCTGTGTGTGTATCTGTGTGTGTATATAATAGTGTTATAAAGGTGTTAGAGTTGTACGCTGATGTTCCATAATTGTTTATCTGTAGTGTGTCTGTGTGTGTGTATCTGTGTGTATATAATAGTGTTATAAAGGTGTTAGAGTTGTACGCAAATGTTCCATAATTGCTTATCTGTAGTGTGTGTCTGTGTATATAATAGCATTATAAAGGTGTTAGAGTTGTACGCTGATGTTCCATAATTGTTTATCTGTAGTGTGTCTGTGTGTGTGTGTCTGTGTGTCTATCTGTGTGTATATAATAGTGTTATAAAGATGTTAGAGTTGTACGCTGATGATCCATAATTGTTTATCTGTAGTTAGAAGCTATTTCTTTGTTCCAAACAGTAATTCTTGTGAAGTACAGAAACCGATACAGGCTTTCTGGGTGTAAAGGAGAGGGAAATCAGGGAATTCTGCATACTTTTATAACAGCTTTAACCTTTGTGAAGACTCTGAGAATAGCAGCAATTAACTTTCAGTACACTGCCCCAGTGCGTCATGGCAGTATCCACCCAGTATCACATGCCTCAAATATTAAATGTGTTCTCTTGTTCTTATATCATCAGCTAACGTCTACTGTGTATGAGCCTGTCCCAATATGTACACCATGATCTAACCTCCCCTCAAACCCCTGTGCTCTAGGATGAACAGAACCGAGTTCAGTAACACAACCGTGCAATGAAAATCTCCCCAAACCTAGAAACGTTTCAGCAGGTCTCCTCCATGTCCTTCAAATCCCAAATCGTGTTGGCCAGAGTTGGATACCAATGCTCTAGTTGTAATCTAAAGTTTCGATATAAGTTCTCTACTTTTGTATTCAAATGTCTATTTATGAAGCTCAATATCTGATGTGCTTTGCTAATCATGAGATTATATACTATTACTTTCAAAGATTGATACGTATGAACTGCAGGTATATCTGTTCTGGACATCTTTTTGGAATTGTGTTGTTTTGTCTTTATTGCTTCTCTCAAAAATCATCACACGCTCCAAACCAAGATCCAAATGCTTAGAATGATTCATGTTTCACCAATTTATTTGCATTTTCTGAAGAGTAACATTCATTGCGGATAAAGGAGAGTGTGATATCACCCACTTAACAGACCGAGACACATAAATAGAAAGTGGGACAGAACACCAGCGCTTCACCAAAGGCTCACTGATGATGTTACCCAGCATTGTGACGAAACATCTGAGAACAAACCGACCAGCTCAGCGAGCACCTTACAACCTGAAAGGGGAGTGTGCAGAGAAACCTCGATTATCCGAAGGACACGGGCAGGGAGTATTTTGTTTGGTTAATCGAATGCTGGTTAGCCAAGTATCGGAACCTTGCGATCTTGTTTGGATAATCGGAAATTCAGTTAATCGATGTTCCTCTGTACTTGGATTTTCAGAAAGCATTTGATAAGGTGCAGCATTGCAAGGACATTGAGGATGTTGGTTGGATAGAAGATTGGCTGGTTGGCAGAAACAAAGAGAATGCTTAATTGGGTCAATTTCTGAATGTCAGACTGTGATAACACAGTCCCTGCACTGGGGAGTCAACCCTTTACAATTTACATCAATGAAGGGTGGGAAAACATGCCAGTTATATTCACAGCTGAGTAGAAACAGGTAGGAAAGTATACCGTGCTCAAGGAATAAGGAGTTTGCAGACAGATGTAGACAGGTTGAGTGAAGGAGCTAAAACCTGGCAGATGGAACATAATGAGGGAAAATGTGAAGTTGTTCATTTTCCTAGAAGGAATGAACAAGCAGATGATTACCTGTACTTAAACAAAGAGCATAGGAACAGAAACTAAAATACTAGTTAGGAGCAAAAGCAAGCCATTTGGCCCCTTCAGTCTGCTCCACAATTCAATAAGCTCACCTGGTTATGGTGGCAAAGCGGTTAGTACTGCTACCTCACAACACCAGGGACCCAGGTTCAATTCCAGCATGGAAGCAGGCTATTCAGCCCATCGTGTCCATGATCTGCCATAGGTTGTCCCACCTAGACCCACCCCACAATCTGCATTTCCCATGGCTAATCCACCACAGCCTGCACATCTTTGGACTGCAGAAGGAAACCCACACAGGCATAGTGAGAATGTGCAACCTCCACACAGACAGTCACCCAAGGGTGGAATTGAACCCAGATCCCTAGCACTGTGAGGCTACAGTGCTAACCACTGAACCGCATCTTGGGGACATAAAGTGGAATCATTTCTTAGAAAGCACTGTTACATGGAGGTGGTATTAGGATCTCTCTGGGTTCAGGATCTCACTCCTCACCTGTAATTATCTTTGAACTGATTATAGTAAACGCCCAGAGTTGGGAAACCCCTCCAGGGACTGTCCATGTACTTAAACAAAATTACTGCCGGGCACTCAAGATGTGGAGGTGGTGGTGTTGGACTGGGGTAGACAAGATCAGAAGTGACTTCCCCTGTTGAAGGGGCAGGGCTCGAAAGTTGTGATTTCAAATAAACCTGTTAGACTATAACCTGGTGAGTATGTAAGTTAGCTCGCTGACCTGGTGTCATGTGACTTCTGACCTGGTCATTCAAGCATGTTCCTCTGTAAAGGCTGGGTCATTAACGATGTTCAAAACTGAGATAGAGTTTTAATCAGTAAAGGAATCGAGGGTTATGAGACTAAAGCAAGAAAATGGAGTCGAGGATTCCCAGATCAAATCATTGAATGGCGAAGCAGACTAGAGGGGCTGAGTGGTCTACTTCTGCCCCTGTGTCTTTGCATAGCCAGGAACAAAAAAACTTGCATTCATATAGCACTTTTCATAAACCCAGGACACCATCAAGTGCTTTATAATGAAAATGAACCTTTTGAAGTCGAGCCCCCGCCCCATAAGGAAGTAGGAAGTGTGAAATCTGAGCACAGCATGATCCCACAAACAGGAATGAGATGATGACTAATTTTTCCTCAAAAGGTGTTGGTGGGGATTTAGACGTTGGCTCCAAGCTACAAGGGGATAGCAACCTTGGGACGTTCCTTGATGCAGAGATACAGGGCCCACCTGAGAGAGTGGAGGGGACTCTCCATTTCAAGTCTCCTTGTGTCTTAGAGGTTCATATTGTGCAAACAGGCCCTTCAGCCCTTCCTGCCCATGCCACCCAGTTTGCACAATGTATCTTGTCCCATTTGCCTGTGTTTGGTCCTTATCCTTCCATACCTATCCCATCCATGTACCTGTCCAAATGTTTCTTAAATGACAAAACTGTACTCGCCTCCACCACTACCTCTGACAGCCCCTTCCAGACACTCACCACCCTCAGTGTGAAACATTCGCCCCTCTGGACCCTTTTACATCTCTCCCCTCTCACCTTAAACCTATGCCTTCTAGTTTAGACTCCCCTACCCTGGGGAAAAGCTGTTGGCTATCTACCTTATCTGTGCCTCCCATGATTGTATCGACCTCTATAAGGTCACCCTCAGTCTGTTACACTCCAGAGAAAGAAATCTCAGCCAATCCAGCCTCTCCTTACACCTCAAACCTTGGATAGAGCACCAGGCCTCGGAAACACCAGCTGGGAGTTCTGTTTCCAGAGTCTGACTTGAATCAATGACTTAGAACATAGAACATAGAAAAGTACAGCACAGAACAGGCCCTTTGGCCCACAATGTTGTGCCAAGATTTAATCCTAATTAAAATATAGTAACAACTTACGCACCCTTCAACTCACTGCTCTCCATGTGCATGTCCAGCAGTCGCTTAAATCTCCCCAATGACTCTGCTTCCAGCACCACAGCCAGCAACGCATTCCATACATTCACAACTCTCTGCATAAAGAACCTACCTCTGATATCAGCCTCCTTTATACCTTCCTCCTAATATCTTCAAACTATGACTTCTCGTACCAGTCAATCCTGCCCTGGGGAAAAGTCTCTGTCTATTGACTCTATCTATTCCTCTCATTATTTTGTATACCTCGATCAGGTCTCCTCTCTTCCTCTGTCTCTCCAGAGAGAAAAGTCTGAGCTTAGTCAACCTTTCTTTATAAGACAAGCCCTCCAGTCCAGGCAGCATCCTGGTAAACCTTCTTTGCACCCTCTCCAAAGCCTCTGTATCTTTCTTATATTAGGGTGACCAAAACTGGACACAATATTCCAAGTGTGGTCTCACCAGGGACTTCTGGAGTTGCAGCAAAACCTCACGGCTCTTAAACTCGATCCCCCGTTAATGAAAGCCAAAACACCATATGCTTTCTTAACAACCCTATCCACTTGGGTGGCAACTTTGAGGGATCTATGTACTTGCACACCCAGATCCCTCTGTTCCTCCACACTACCAAGAATCCTGTCTTTAATCCTATATTCAGCATTCGAGTTCGACCTTCCAAAATGCATCACTTCGCATTTATCCAGGTTGAACTCCATCTGCCATTTCTCAGCCCAGCTCTGCATCCTGTCGATGTCGCTCTGCAGCCTACAATAGCCCTCTATACTATCGACAACACCTCCAACCTTTGTGTCACCTGCAAATTTATGAACCCATACCTCAACCTCCTCATCCAAGTCATTTATAAAAACTACAAAGAGCAGAGGCCCAAGAACAGAGCCCTGCGGGACACCACTCAACACCGACCTCCAGGCAGAATACTTTCCATCTACAACCATTTTCTGCCTTCTGTCAGCCAGCCAGTTCTGAATCCAGCTAGCCAAATCTCCCTGTATCCCATAATTCCTGACTTCTGGAATTTGAGATGAGAATGTGTGTGTGAGGAAGAGAGAGAGAGAATTATCTGCTGAGCTGTGGTTGAGAAGATGGAGAGGAACAGTTTAATGATTTTCTTTCACATTCCTTTATAGTAGTGCCAGAAGTCGGTCTTGACATAGATCGCAGGAATAAATCCAGATTCAAAGACAGTAATCAAAGTCTGAAGACAGAGAATCGATCTTTGCAATGTAAATGGGCATCTCATTGTGTGATTCTATCAGACAGCTCCAAATGTATCCTCCCTTTCGTAGTTAATAACACTGAAAAATGCATCTGAAATACGTCTTTAGCACCAAAAGATATTCATTCATCAGAATTTCTGACCTTTATCTGAGTAACCCTAGGGCAGAGCAAGTCAAATATTAGCCCCTACTGAGAGAAATCTTTACTCTTGCAACAACAACAACTTATATTCATGTAGCTCCGTTCATGCATGCAACTGTCCCACAGTATTTCACAGGAGTGACTTCGAGCAGAATTTGTTATTAAATTATGCAACGTGTTATGAGGCTAGATGAACAAAGTTTGATGGAGACTCAGCAGGAATGTTCCTGGGCTGGAGAAATTCAGCAATGATAGATCGGCTGGAGCAGGGAATACTTGGTGAGGTGGGGGGTGGGATCTGATTGAAATGCCCAAAGTTCAGGGGGGTATAGACAGGGTAGATAGAGAGAAACCTTTATCCTCAGTCGAGGTGTCAATAACCCAGGGGCACATGTTTAAGGTAAGGAGCAGGAGGTTTCGAGGGGATTTGAGGAGCTTGAGTATCTGAATACTTGGAATATTGTGTACAGTTCTGGTCCCCATATTTCGGGAAGGATGTGGAAGCATTGGAAAAGGTGCAGAGGAGATTTACCAGGATGTTGCCTGGTCTGGAGGGAAGATCTTATAGGAGTCTCCTGCTTGCCCACTTCTATCCTGATCTTCCCAACATGAATTGGAAATTAGGAGGTGGCTAGATGTATCACTTGGATAAACTGGCACATGGATGATTTTGGGATAGTGTAGGGGGACGAGCTGAGAATAGTTCACAGGTCAGCGCAATATCGAGGCCCAAAGGGCCTGTTCTGCGCTGTATTGCTCTATGTTCTATCTGGAACACACTGCCTGAAAGGTGAGTAGAGGCAGGAACCTCTCCAAACGTCTAAGATGTATTTTGTTAAACACTTGAAACCTCGGAGCACACAAAGTTCTGGGCCAAGTGCTGTGAAATAGGATCAAAATAGATAGATGTTTGAGAATGAGGGTGAACAAGATGGGCCAAAGGGCCTCTTTCTTTATGGATCAATGAGTGTCTTAAAGGAGGAAGAGGGAGGGAGATTACAGGTCTTGCAGCCTCACTGATAGTGGAAGAAATTGACAGTGTGATAGAGAATGCCCTAAATCTCTCATTTATCTACTCTTCCTGTTAACGCTGCTCACATTCCAAATTCATTGCTGGTAAACCCAAACGAATTTAATGAGTGGCCCTTGAAGGTTCAATTTCTATTTCAGGATTAAGTTGCAGGGTTTGCTTGCAGACCCTGGGTTTTTGCAGCTACCTGTAATGACATTTTTGCACAAAATACATCTTTATTCCTGTTCATGCTGAGTTTCACATGTAAACCACACAGCTTCCTAGCGCAGTTTGGGGTAAATGTACCAAAACAGATCTCTTGCTTACTCTTGGTGATGGGAAGTGGGGGGGAGGGGGTGGGGGGTGTCAGGGAGGGAAGAGGTAGTCAAACCGTGGCCCTAGAGGAAGGACCTGCTCCTTAATACTTGCAGAAGGCCAATGGGCTAACACCTTAATCTTCACAACCATGTCATTTAAACTCTGCCCCTTAGCAAAGAGCACTTCACTGTAATTGTCCCCTTACTGTACACTGTAATTAAGGATGTATCACTTCACTCAGCATGACCAAGCTGCCTCGATTACAATGCCTTACTTATCCTGAGGGAACATAGGGGAATTTTCTTAAAAAGTAGGAACGCTGCTTTTTACAAAATTATTGCAGTGGAAGGATTTGTAAGGAGCATGCAAAACAAACATTTATTGGAGATGGTAAGGACTGCAGATGCTGGGAGTCAGAGTTGATAAAAACTGGAGCTGGGATGGCACAGCAGGACAGGCAACATTGATGGAGCAGGAGAATCAATGTTTCGGGTGGGGACCTTTCATCAGGACTCCCCTGCTCCTCCGATGCTGCCCAACCTGCTGTGCCATTCCAGCTCCACTTTTTATCAACTCTTACAGCATTTATTACTTGTTCAGTGGATGGGCCGACCTGTAATTGCTCATCCCTAATTGCCCCAGAGAAGGACATACATCCTAACAGGTAGCAGCTGGCCATCTGGCCTGTTCCAGGTCATGGCTGCCCTCATTCCCCACCCTCCTCCACACCTCACTTCTCAAGAATCTATCTACCTCTGCCTTCAATGCTCCGAGTCCACCACTTCTTGAAGAAGAGACTCAGGACCTGCTGAGAGAAGAATGTTCTCCTTGTATTGGCCTGAAATTGTTGATGCCTTATTTTGAAACAGTGATCCCCGAGCTCTACATTCTTCCACCAGAGGAAGTATTCTCTCCATAATCCAACCCGTCATCAAGTCACCTCTTACTCTTCTGAAATCCAGTGAGTACGAGCCTAGCCTGTCCAATTTATAGACAGTTGAAACTTTATTGCTGGAACAGCACAGCAGGTCAGGCAGCATCCAGGGAACAGGAGATTCGACGTTTCGGGCACAGGCCCTTCTTCAGGAATTCCTGAAGAAGGGCCTGTGCCCGAAACGTCGAATCTCCTGTTCCCTGGATGCTGCCTGACCTGCTGTGCTGTTCCAGCAATAAAGTTTCAACTTTGATCTCCAGCATCTGCAGACCTCACTTTCTCCTCAATTTATAGACAACCTACTCATTGCACGATGAGTCTGGTAAACCTTTCCTAAGTTACTTCCAATGCATTTAGATCCTTTCTTAAACAAGGTGACTAACACTCTGCACCGTATTCCAGATGTGGTTGAGCCAGTGCCCTGTATACCTGCAGCATATAACAGTATTTAATCCCCCTCAGAATTAATGATAACATCCTGTTAGCTTTCTTAATTCTTTGGTGAACCTGTGTACAAACCTTTTGGGATTCATTCACCAGAACTCCCAGATCTCCCTGGCTCTCAGAGTTCTGTCATCTCACACCACTTGGAGAAGATATTTCCAGATCAGGATGGGGAGGGGCTTGGAGGGCAATTTACAGGGGCTGGTGTTCCCATGTATCTGCTGCCTTTATCTTTTCCGATGGAAGTGGTTGTGGGTGGGTGGTTTCGGTGCAGATCTCTGCGTTATACTGGTCGGTGTGCTAAGCTCACTTCTGCCTGTTCTGGTGGATTAAGAGAGTTAGGGAGACCTCACTGGTTTACTAGTTAGCCCTTGCTCCATATAAACCCCAGAAACGGATCAATCTGATCATTCCATCAATCTACTGTTTCTGAATCTTCTGTATCGTGTTGTATTGTATTTCCCTCCATTCCAGAGACTACATTTCAAAATGACCTCATTCTGAGTGACTTTCAGATGTCCTGAAACAGCGCAAGGTATTTTATAAAGACAAGCCTTTTGTTCCCTGGTCTGGGCAGCTAGAGATGGTAGAGTGAGGGTGAGGGTGAGGGGTAGGGTGAGGGAGGAGGGTGAGGGGACAGGGTGAGGAGAGTAAGGGGAGAGGTGATAGGAGAGGGTGGGAGAGAGGGTGAGGGGGAGGAGAAA